>NC_054834.1:37933804-37996304 GCF_018345385.1 Vulpes lagopus
ATATTGTTAAGTTGCTACTTCCCCCCAGAAGTCCTGATGCTATTTTTGTAAGGACAAGATTGAATTTATAGGTTAACTTAGGTACAATCAATATTTCTATGATGTTGGGCTTTTCTAATCAATAATAAATTTATACTTTCTATTTGTCTTCTGTGTCTCTCACTGAAGCTTAAAGTTTTCTTCGTATAGCTCTCGTACATATTTGTTAAATTTGTTTACTGGTATTTTATAATTCTGTATAATTCTGTATATTTATAAATCATAATATATAAATTCTCTATACATGAATAACTAAGAACAGCTTAAAACAGCTACTTCCTAAAATGATACGGGGAGTTTACTATGAGATACCTGTCTTCTGAAAGCCATACTTTCAAATATTTATAGCTATCGGGCGATCTTTCATCTGACTTGCAATAAGCATCTGTGTCTTTTTGTTACTAGATTTGTTGTCATTTTCCCTAAAGCACAGAAATTTTACCAGGTGGAAAATGGTAACCTGATTAATTAGGCTGTCAACTAGTTTTTAATAAATCAAATATGAAGTGTATAAAATGGCACCAAAGGTTGGAAGTAAAAGATCTCTGCCCCCATAGAATTTGCAAAAAAAATAAGGAAGACGGGCATACTAGCCAAATCTCTCTCAAGTGCTTGAGGCAAGAGAGAAACCAGGTTGTTGGCGTAACAAGTGGAATAGAGCTAACTGGGTGGAAATTTTGGAAATGCTGGGCTTTAATCTTTGCTTCTACGGTGGATTAGAACAACTTGAGTTTGAGAACACAGTGAGAGAATGACAGAAGAGACACAAACAAATGTGAATGGCAATAATTAACAGATTGCCCAGTATTGGACTATATTAGGATATGTTTCTGCCTTTTCTTAACGTCTACCATAAAAGTGAGGATTAGCACTTAGTTCTGTGGGATTCTAATGGATTTGAAACATCCATGCAATTATGAGAAACAGATGATGCAAATTAGATTTTCCTAGAGTCTACAAGTGCCATCTACTGACCTGGAGTACGTACTTTGCTCACTGGCTCTCAGGAGTGCCTCGCTCACCTTGCCCAGGTGAATAGCGAACTCCCACAGGCCAGTTTACAAATTGTCAGTATTTTTTTCCTCTCTTTACATATAGCAATTAACTAAAAATTTCGCTTATAAGTAACAGGTTATAAAAGGTCCTTATGAAACATGTTGACTGTGAGTTCTTTTGAAGATAAGTGTGTAACTTTAGCAACAAAACCAAAAAATGACTGACAGTTGTAGAAATGTAGCTTATGTGACACTGTCTTACAAATTATAAATTTTTGATCTGACTGGTAGGTGAAAACAATGTGTGATGCGAATTTATGTTTATATAATTATTTTATAAAGTTTCAAAAAGATATTCAACTATAAATATTGTAAAACTCCCTCATGGTCCAGAAGGAAAAAAGAAAACAGTAATATATGGGGAAAAAGAAGCTCTGAAGTCCTATAGACTACCTTTCCAAATGCCAAATGAACTAGATTCTCTAAATACGCCACACTGTTCCTATTCTTAGTAGACAATACCTTGTCCTGCTCTTTCTCTTAGCAGTTATTGCAGAGCCCTCTGTGAATAGTTTAATTCTTCATTATCCTCCCTTTTGAATGAATTGGGAAGTGATCTTGCTTGCTTGATAACCTGACAGATTGTTTTGTGTCTCAGTTTCTAAGGCAAAGCACCAGGGTGTGCTAATTGCGGAGTCCTTTGTGCACTGTTAACTCTCACCTGCCCTGAAAACCTGAGTGGTGGCTTAGTTTTTCTCTCCAAGTGCCTTCTTCTCCTAATCCTCTGTTTTGTGTTGTGGCCCAGGTTGAGAAGGAGAGAATGTGGATTACTTGGGGCAAAAAGAGAGGGTAATAGAAATGACCCTTCAGTGTTAGCAAAGGGAAATATCATTTTAGTAAAAAGAAATACATACATGAATAAAGTGATTTGATCACTGCATACTGGTAAAATTGAGTCATTCCATGGATTCCTGAACATTCTTCTTCCTCAACATAGAAACGTACAAGGGATAGGTTTTAGAAGACTTTTCCCCCAGGGTAGAGATTTTCAATCAGGAAAGAATCTTTTATTTTATTTATTTTATTTTTTTTAAAAGATTTTATTTATTAGAGACACAGAAAGAGAGACACAGGCAGAGGGAGAAGCAGGCTCCATGCAGGGAGCCTGACATGGGACTTGATGCAGGGTCTCCAGGATCAGACCCTGGGCTGGAGGCGGCGCTAAACCAGTCAGCCACCAGGGCTGCCCAAGGAAAGAATCTTTTAAAAAGAGAGAGTGGAAGAAAAGGATAGGGAAGAGATGGAAAAGGAAGGAAGGAAGAAGAGAATGAAAAAGAGGGGGAAGGACGGCATGGGGAAGGAAGGAAAAAGGAAGAGAAAGAAAGAAAAAAGAGCAAATAATGAAATTAGCATTACTCAGTTGTGTTTTTTTGTTTTTGTTTTTGTTTTTGCGTAAAAGAACAGGTGGCCCTGAAAAAAACAACTAGTTTTGAAGACTTTTTAAAAAGGGAAATGGAAATTTGGAAATAACACACACATCCATACACACACACACACACATAGGTGTTACCTCTGGGTCATTGATAAGAATGGTTTATCTTCATTTCCCCCCTTTTTTTTTTTTTACTTACTCAAGTTATCAATTTTCTACAACAAATAAACATCATTTTGTAATCAATGTAATCAATCAGAACTCTCTTGGTGATGTGAGGGACATTAGATTTTCCTTTTCCTGTTTCGCCTGGGTTTCTTTCTCCAGCAGTTGCCAGGGGTCACCACACAAACAAAAATCCTGAGGATGTTGCAAAACAAATAAGGAAACTAAGTAGGCTTGGTCAGAGAAGCAAATGGGACTATTTATGACTGAGACCATAAAGATATGGGGTTGCTGAAGTTGGAGCCTAGGAAGTGGGAGCAGGAGCATGAAGTTTTCCCTCCATGCTAACATCTGGAAAGGGGTGTGGGAGTAATTTAAAGACGAAAGAGGATTTGTCTAGGTGGAAAAACTCGACAAATATAAATATGATCCCCCCGTTCCCTCCCTTACTGAGTGTTCTCTAAGCATAAACTTGTCTTCCTTTTGTTACTGGGGTCAGTATCTCATTTCACCATCAGTATCAAGTGTTTGCTCCTTGGCGTGTATTCCCAGCTAGCGTCAAAAGCAAGTAAAGAGGAACCAAAAAAAAAAAAAGAGGAAACAAGATTTCTCGAGTGAGCACAGTACTGTGGGGTTTAAACCAAATGAATGCATATTTTTAACCACCTTAAAATACCAGCACCCAGAATAGGCTTACCTTCCCGAGGAGTTGCCAGTCACCAGAAATAGTGCTTTAGGTTGTCAGTACGTTCAAACACTATTAATCTGTAAAAAAAAAAAAGAAGAAAAAAAGAAAATTTAATAAAAAATTAAGTCTCGAAAAAACACAGAAACGCAGTCCACCTTTCAAGGTTACCTAGGGAAATTCAGAGACCTTGGCACACAGTCTGATTCTCTGGATGCCTTCCTTGCCAGAATAAACTGGGCTTTATAAAAATCACAAGGGGGCAAAAAGATAGGGAAGCATTTTGTTTTCTTGGGAAGGTAAAGAAAAGAATTATATGTGGGAACCCCTTAGACTTCCAAGGAGTCTGCAGGAAGGCTAATGCTGTTAGGAAAGGGACAGCTTTGTTTTATAGTCCCCGATGTCTGCTTTTTAGTGTGCAGGGAAATGTGCACTTTCCGAGCTGTGCTTGCAAGCCATGCAGTATCTCTGACACGCTGCCCTCTGGGAAAACCCGCCAGTGGGGGCCTGGTTGCAATGATGCAGTACAGCTTGTACCTTGGAATCCCGTCGGAGAACTTTGTAGTTGCTTGTCAGTCAGTGGGAAGATAAAAGAGGCAGCTTCTTTTCAAGCAATTTGAATTCATTTCCCCATAATGAGTTAGAGGGTCAGGCAGCTGGAGTGAGCTCGCCGGAGATCTTATAAAGTGTGTTTTGTGGATGGAAGGGAACAGAGGCCCAGCAAAGGAAACATGCCTGGCAGCCGAATAAGCAGAGGAACGTGGCCAGTGGTTGGTCCACTTCTTTGCAGGACCACTTACCTGGTTCCCCAGATTTTCAGAAGGAAGGGTCAGGGAAGGTATGGCTCTATCCCATTTTATTAAATAAAAATCCCAATACGTGACAGTTGAAACTCACTGAAAGTCTAAAGTAGCAGCTGCTAGTATTGCCTGCACATTCAGCAAGCACAGTCATGTGAAAGGCACTATACTATGCTGTTTTTCACATCAGATGATTTGTGACCACACAGTTTCTTTGAGAGACACGGAAGAAATTAAACCCATGTCGTGTTAGGGAGTTCTTTAGCTATAGACAATAGCCTCTCTCCCTGACCGTTTTAAATGCTTTAAAATCAACACCAGCTTTATTCGGAACAACAGCTGTGAAAAAAAGGTGGTGCTCCAAGCAAGGATTACTATGAAGAGCAATAAGAGCATAGGGAAAACAGAGAAAATTGCTTTGTCCCTATTTCTTTGGGAAGCAAATTTCTCTTCTGCAAAAGAGAAATTCCGGTTAATAGACTTTTGCGTTAAGTTCCAACACATTTCTGGAGACGTAAATGCACACAACTAGAAGCGCATGGGAAATAAAAAACATTTTACTTGGAGTTTAGAAAAAAATCATTGCTCTATTGCTGGTGAAAATATGAATGGGCAATAATAAGATGTATGTCATTTCAAACGCTTAGCTATAGAATATATACCCACTGAATATATTGACACCTCTGATTGTATATCATGTCATGGCCAATAAAGCTATAGAAATATGTAATTAGGAGATACTCTTCCACAAGAATGGAGTTAAGCATTAATTTATCAAAATTACTTAAGAACTCATCTGCTCTCAACACTCACACAGCAGCTTATTGAATTTGTGTCTCATATCTAATTGGCTATTTTCTTGACATAATGAACAAGTGCAAAGTCTATGCTGTTGTGTCTGTTGAAGCAGCGACGTAATGATGAAAGGCAAATCCCAGCCCAGGGCTGTAAGGCGGCGGGGAGTGGAGTCCACGGAGGCACAAGAGAATGAGAGAACACTGGGCCTCTGTGTCCTCACTGCTCAAGTTCCTCTTTTAAACTCTGTCGGAACGTCTTTGTGTAGGAAGGAGTCTCTCCATTCTACTGTCTTATAAAAGGAGACTGTTTATCAGCAGATCACCACCCCCCAAAGTATTTACTTTGATTTGTGGAAGACATTTGACTAGGTTTTGTTTTTGTTTCTGTTTTTTTAAATCAAATTTAAAGCATTTATAAATGCTCAAACCATTTTCCAATGCACATGGCTGATTTGGGGGCTTCTAATAGGAATGGTGAGGTTCACTGGGAGGCACCAGCCATGGGGCAGATATGTGATATTTTGAAGCGATATTGTATACCACTAATAGACCTGTCAGGAGTGGGTCTTGTATGCTTTTAATCATGGCAAGTGTTCAGTGTTTGTTGAGTAAAGAGTTGCTTTCAGATATTTGTAAACTGAAAAATATAACCATTATACCTAATTATCTGGATATTGTTTAAAGAGGCTCTTGATAGATAAAGTGTAAGCTATCAATTACTATTAGAAGGAAATGGGGGATCCCTGGGTAGCTCAGTGGTTTAGTGCCTGCCTTTGGGCCAGAGTGTGATCCTGGAGTCCCAGGATCAAGTCCCGCATCGGGCTCCCTGCCTGAAGCCTGCTTCTCCCTCTGCCTGTGTCGCTGCCTCTCTCTCTCTCTCCCTCTCTCTCTCTCTCTCTGTGTGTGTGTGTGTGTGTGTCTCTCATGAATAAATAAATAAAATCTTAAAAAATATATATTAGAAGGAAATGGATGACTGGATTATATAGAGAAACAGAAAAAAAAAAAATCCAGGCCTCCCAAACCAACCTCTGAGAGAAAGTCCTCCAGCTGAGTTCTTCTGTGGGGATTGCAGGATGGACCCCTTTGATGATGATAGGTTAGAGTGTTACAAAGATCACAAACCTTATGTTTGGCTCCTTAGAAAGTATTCATAGATGACTCTGAAATCATCATGATAAGTACTAAGAACAGCCCAGTGGGAACTAATATTTCCCAACTTTTTCCATGAAGTTATTAGATCAATGAGTTATCTAAACAGCAGAATCCAAACAGCAGAATCTAAAGATGCTAGCAGACCATTCAAGAACACACAAGTTTATATAATTTTCTGAAATTTGTATTTTTTGTAAATAGAGTTGCGTATAGATCTTAACTTTTTTTGTAGCCATACTCTTTTGGGGAGATATCAAAAGGACTTTTATACCTGAGGATCACATATCTGACAAAATAGGATTAAATTTGCATATTTTTTTCATTCATTTGTTCATGTGACAAACATGTATCTAGCTTTTATGGAGCAAGAAAGAAATTATGATAGGTACTAGGTTATAGTGTGAGCAGAGGAGACAAGTCCAGCACTAAAGGGGGTCATGGTTACAATGTGAGATAGAAATTAACTAATAATCACATAAAACTATAAAATTACAAATTTTAAAAAGTGTTAAAGTAAAAGGATATGTCACTAAGATTGCATGGTAGGGAACCTAATATAAATTAGAGGATCAGGGATACCTTTTCAGCAGATGACATTTAGGGCAATATGGAGGCACTAACTGAGGAGAATACAGGAAAGGGGATTCCAGGGAAAATGGTATTTGGGAAGGATGCAGGAAGGTAAAATTTTGGTGAGTTCAAGGAAATTAAAAAAGGCCATGTGGCTGGGACAGAGTGGATAAGGAAGAGAATGTCACAAGATGAGACTGGTAAAAGCTAAGCAGGAGCTTAGGCATCCTACAGGATATTTTAAGCATTTTGGCATGGAAATGGAGTAATTACAAAGGATTATCAATATTTTTTAAGTTGTTATACAGATGGATATTACTTAAATTTACTAATTGTAGGCTTAGATTGGAATATTTTGTTCTCTTCAGAAATATTTTTGTCAAAACGATACTAATTATAAATGAGTTATATTGTCATTTGGTTGGCATTCAGTCTTTTTTCCTATGGATATATAGATATGTGTATATATATGTAGATGCATAATATATTTGAGATCTTGCCACACTCTCTATCCTACTTTATTCACTTAACAATGTATTATGAATATTTCTCATATCCCACAAAAAGCGCCCATAAAAAACATTCTCAATAGGTACATAATATCACTGGCATGGCTATACCAAAATGTATTAGCCATCCCCTTGTTACTGGATATTTAAGCTTATTATTTTTATTATTACAAAGAATATTGATTATTGACATATGATTCTACATTTATCCTTAATACATATTGTTGAAAAGGAGTTATTAAATTAAAGTTGATAATATTTTTTAAGACTCTTGATAGGCATTAGAGAAATGTTTTTGAGAAAAGTCATATCAATTTACATGTTCCCTAGCAGTATACAAATATGTTTATCTTTCTGTAATTATACTAATTTGATAGGTAAAAATAATAGATTGCTTTAATTTGCATTTCTTTTATTCCTATTGAAATAAAATATTCCATATGCTTTTTCTAGTTTGTCTTTCTTATTTGTTCACATGCTTTACCCAGATTTTAGGGGCGCCTGAGTTGGCTCAGTTGATTGGGCATCTGACTCTTGATTTCAGCTCAGGTCATGATCTCAGGGTTGTGAGATCAAGCCCTACTTAGGGCTCTGCACTCAGACCAGAGTCTGATTGAGATTCTCTCCCTCTCCGGCCTTCCCTCCCCCTGCTCATGCTCTCTGTCTCTAAAATAAATAAATAAAAGAAAAGAAACAGGAAATAGAGTTTTATATTTTTGATAATTAAATCTCTGCTTATTTTTATAAAAGTATTTTTTCTCTATCCAGAGTTAAAATATTATGTTTTCTAATTTTGCTAAATTTATCAGAGATTGAAATTCATATGTATGATGATGCTAATTTCTGGGCTATTTATTCCTTCTTTCATATTTTCATTTCTCTTTGAATCATCACTGTAACAAATTAATCTTTGTGCTTTCAACATTTTAAATATTTAGAAAATACCTTTGTATCTTACAGATATAGTTCCCATCTTCTCCCTGCAGCTTATTATTCGTTTTTATTAAAAGATCTTAGTTCTTATATGTATATTCTTCCAACTGAACACTAAATTGAGTTGAAAAAATGCCATGGATATTTTTAATGGAGTCATCTTTTTATAAATTAATTCATGAGAAATTTACATATTCTATTATTTCTCATCTAGAAATGTATTATGATTCCATTTTTTTAGGTATTTTATATCTCACAATAAAGTTCTGTCATTTTTTCATAAAGACCTTATATTTCTTATTAGGATTATGTGCACATATTTTACTGTTTTTTTAATTCACTTTGTTGTGATTGTGCTTGTTTATTTTTATGGCAATATTAAAAGAATCATTACTGGCATCACATCTGTGTTTTAAAATATGCCATTCTCATCAATACTTTCTTTAAACATTTATAGATCTCTGGGTTAATTTTTCCAGCTCTATTAAGACAGAAAATACAAAGGACCTTGCACTTATGGAACATTCTGTGAGTCTAGTCCACTCAGCTATGTGAATTTAGATGTATAAACATGCTGACAGGCAAGATGGATGCTTTTACCGGGAACAGAACGGGCTCTAATTTAAGTTCCAAACACAAGTTTAACTCATACATTATGATTATTTTAGGTAAACCACAACCAAACTTTGACTAATTTTTTGTATCTAGAAATTCATTTGAGATAATTAAAATAAGCTTATAAAGTAAATATAAAAAGTTTAACATACTTGTATCCATTTGTCCCAATTGAGAAAACCAGCAATTCCCTTTTTTGGAATTGTTTAGTAAAAATAATTAGACACACAAAAACATCTGTGAAGTCACATTTCTGACAAAGTTTATTTGCATAACAGAACTTGAGAGGGGTATTTCTAAATGTTCAGCTATGTGGATGAACTACATTGTGGTGAATTCATTTTAAAGGTTATGCAGATGTGCATTTATTGATAAATATGCAGTGCTCCAGGTACAAAACAATATTATAAAATTCTGTAAGTACAGAATATAATGTATTTTTATATGTGTGTGTAAAAATATGCAAGGATACATACCAAAATACACCACAATATTAACAAGGTGACAATGATTGTCTTGAAATTTTTCAGTAATTTTAGTTTTTCTATTCATAGTGTCTGACATAATCTTAAAATCTACAATAAGCATATCTTTTTTATAATCAGGCAAAGAAGGAATGAATGAAGACAAAAGAAAAAAAAAAGGCGGGGGGGGGGGGGAGAGTTTGTAGCATGTGTCATCTTAAAGCAAAACTATGGAAGATTTTAGGAAGCAACAGACCCTAAAACTCCAGACTCTTAAGTGAACTTGGTAACAAGAGAGTTGGCTTCATTAAGCATGGGGAGTTAAAAATCTTGGGCCTTGACTTCTTTCAAAAGCCCAACCAGTTGCAATTACTGTTTATTATCTTCTTGCTTTTACTTGAATCCCTTAAACTTAAAGTGATTCACTTTCCCTTTTCCCTAATAATTTATTCCTTTATGATAATAGAGTTTCTTAATATCTTTTTTTGATTTGTACTGTTTCCTGTCTGATGATTTACTCCGTATGGCATACGTGCAAAAGTTATCATATTAGAAAAATTATTATGCTATAATAATTATGGTACCATCAAACTGAATTAAATTATGCTTCATTGTAAATAGTAAAATGTTTTAATTTTTTTAAAAGCCTTTTTATGCCAGAGAGGATAAATAAAGTTACTTTTATATACTTTCATTAACCATCATGACAGTACAAGCCACATTGACAGAACTGATAACAAATCAACTCATTCCTTCTTGCAGCAGTGTCTTCCAGGTAGTTCTGAAATTAGCTTTCTCGGGACTATGAATTAAATGCAATGTATTGCACAGAATCTGTGGATTCTATGAATAAGAGTTTCACCTTCAGTTTGTGTGAATATATACATGGAGGCAGATCTTGGAACACAGTTTCCTTCTATCTATTAAAGATGAAAATAATTTTTCTTTTTTTTATTCATGTATTTTAAGTGTGCATTCTTGTTTTCCTTTGAGCATATCACTGCAGGGCTGTCCAGTAGGCGTACAAAGTGAGATACATGTGTAATTTGGAATTTTTAATGCACATTAAAAAATAAAAAGGAACAGTTGAAATTAATTTAGTAGTATGTCTTATTTGACATACTCCAAATATTATTATTTCAACACGTAATCAAAATCTTAGTTAATAATGAAATTGCATGTTCTTTATCTCATACTAAGTTTATGTATATATTTTATGCTTAAAGGACAGTTCAAATGATAATCTTGATCAGAAACATAGTTTCCATAACATTTTCAATTTAAAAAGTAGATTCCCATACCAACATATTTAAAAATTCTCCAGTATCAGTTTTTGATTTAAGTTAATTAAAATTAAAGTTAGAAATTCAGTTCCTTAACCACATTTCAAGTGGTCAGTAGCCCCATATGGATAGTGACTATTGCATATGACAGTGCAGGTTTAGAACATGTGCAAAAAAATGTCAGCACGAACAGAAAAGTGAAAAGTTAAGTCAATGCCAAACTATTGGGAATGTTTTGTCTATTGGATTTCAGAGAATATGTGGTAATTCGTGTTTTTTTTTCTAATTAAATCTACTAAGTTGGCTGGTTGGCTGAATTGGTAATCAAACAGTTGCTCTGGTTCTATGCTCAAATCATCTCAATTTTTTTAGGTCCTATAATTTTTTTTAAGAAAAAAATTTATGTTTCTCAATTATGTTGAAAGCTGTCTCCCCTGGATATTCCTGTTATCCTGGAGATAACCCTCGATTTAACTGTTACATACTAAATTTTGAGTAAAATAAAGAGCCTCTACATTAAGGGAAAAAATTAAATATAGCTACTGTGCTACCATATTTGGTTCTTACTTCTCCACTGTCTTATAAATCATGTAAATAAGTACAATAAACATTTATTGAGTGATTCTATAATACTTTGGATCTCCAGGTCCATCATTTGTGATGACACATAGAAGTTGGCCCAGGAAAGCTAAAAGTATGTCGTATGTCAAGTGACGCCTTCCATCAAGTTTAGAGCTCCATTTCTTTTTCAGCATTACAACTTGGTGTAATGGCACTTGGCAGTATTGGCATTTCTGATATGACTTCTTTTGGCTAGCTCAGCATTCTTAAAAAATAAATAGTTTTTTCACTCTGTGATTGAAAGGGTTAAATAGTACCAATTCATTACCACTCACAAAAGGATTTATTTTGTTCTCATAAATCAGTTTTATTCCACATTTTTATTATTCTCTTGGGTGAGCTACTCCAATTGAAATCAATACAAGTGCAAGTGACACAATCAATCTAGATATTTGATTATGGATTGGAGATCCCCAGGTCTGCTTTTTTAGCTAGTTTCTTTCTGACCATCTCCCCAAAGAACTGAATATTCTTCTTGGCATCTTGACTTAGGAACATGCTTAAAAAAGCAGATAATAACTTTCATTTGTATACTGATGATGGAAGCCTGCAGAATGAGCAAAGATTAAAAAGGTCAAGACTTAAAATATGTAACTATAACATTGTTATAATAAGCCATCCAAATTTTTCAGTATTTTTTTAACATAAAGTTAGCTTTAAAACAACTTTACTCTTTCTTTTAAAAATACCAATTAATACAATTGGTGGCTATAGACTGCATTCTAAGGCTACATTAAGTAAGTGATTAACTACTTCTCATAACAGAGACGTTACCTGTTTTCATGCATTTATTTTAGAACTTAACCATACTAACTAGGTTAATAAGAAAATGGTTAAAATGAATAAAATGCCTTTGAAGGGATTCAAGCTGGTTCTTTTCATTTCCGTAATTATCCAGGCTGGAAAGCCACCATCAAGGGATTTAAAAGAGAAAAACAGTTGAACTTTAAATTAGAGAAGAAAATTGATTAAGTTGTTGCTCAAGAGGGCAACATTTATATATCAAACTCTCTTTGCTTTACAAACAAATTTATATCTTATGATCCTTTACATATTGAATGCTTATTTTGGGACTCATGGTACCACATTATAGTTCTCTTGCCTCTGACTCTAGCCACCTGTTCTTGGTTCTTAAGCCAAATTTTTGCATAGGTACAATTAAACCATTCTGTAACTCATTTTCTTATATTGAGTATAAGGCAGTATTTGGTACACTTATCTGATTATTTCCTTAAAATAAATTCCAAGGCAATATTAACACTACATTTGCTTCTTTCAGTAACTATGTTAGCCTCATTTAGCCTTTTAATTGTTTTCACCAAGATCTGTAGAAAAGAGGATGTTTTGTGTTTAGGGTTTTTTTTTTTTTTCCCACAAATTACCTCTGGAAGGCACATAAGTTTGAAAGTGTAAAAAACGTCTTTCAGAAGCAGTTGAAAGAGCAAATCCATCCTTCTTTCATCCTGAGTCTTTAATTATTCTTCAGTTACTCTTGTTAAGCCTTCAGAACAGCAGCTGTCCCTGCAGTCAAAGCCATGCACTTGGATTTCCATTTACAAACTTCCTGGGCATGTGGAATTAGGAACCGTCAGACAATAGATTTTCTCCTTTTTCCTTTTCAGTAATGTGCATGTATAACTGCTGAATAGTGAAAGATACTCACAGCATTGACAGGGTAGTGCAGTGGCATAAGATGGGGCTCTGTCAATGCAGTGTTCTTTCCACATACACGGTTCCATTCTTTAAAAAGAGTTTACTCAAGAAAATCAATCCAGAAATTGGCAATGACTCTCTTTATTCAGGAAGGCAGCACATTTTTAAAGAGGTAGTCATTTTAATTGTTCAAGTCAGAGTGAAACTTTTCTTCTAAAGGGCCAGATTGTAAACATTTTACACCTTGTGGGCAATACGGCCTCTCCCATACTACCCAGTCATGCTGTTGCAGCATGACAATACCTAGAATGTAAGTGTTCTAATAAAACTGTGTGCTGATAAAACTTCATTGACAAGAACAGGAAGCTGGCCAAATTTGACCTGTAGGCTGTAGTATATGGATCCCTGGTTTCATTATAATTTATTTATAATTAATTTAAATGTATCGCAATTTAAAATGTATGTAATATAGAAAAATGACAATAAATCCCACTCCCTATTACTAACCAGTGTCAACAAATGCAAAACATCATTTCAGATCTCTTTCAATCCATGAGTGGTTTCTTGGTAGCAAGCAGCAGGAAACAGTTCTGGTTAATTAAGGCAAAAATGAATTATTACAAGGGAACCGAGCATTTCAGTAAGTTGTCAGGAAAACTGGAGAGTCAGGCTGGTGTGGACACCACAAATAGCTTGACCCAGACAAACTTTGCTTCCAGACACCCCTGCCTTGCCCTCCCACTCTCCTGGAGCAGCACCACCACTAAGTGGCCCTGCACAACTGCAGCTCTGCTTCTGCATTCTCAGTAATTCTAGAGACAGCTAGAGAAGTTCCTGACAGACCTGAGTTAATGTTTCATTCCATCAAACTTTGATGCCCCACATGGCAGCATTTAATTGTCAGCCCTGTGGTCAGTGTCCACATGAGCTCCAGCTATCCTTTCATTTGAAAAAGAACAAAACAAAACAAAAAAACCTATTATATTTCTGGTCATTTTCTTTTTATATATCTATCATCTTCTCTTTCATTGTAATTTCTTGATTTTTTTCTTATGCATTGATTATGATTATCTCAAGGCTTTCCATCATGGCACTGAGTTTTTAGTTGTTTCTATTGTGTTCCTTACTTTTTCTAACTTTATTATATACTTAATGATTTCTAATTTCCAATTTGTTTCTCTGGCTCTGCAATATTCTTTTTCATTCTATAGGGAATATGTACCATTTTTCTCCCCTCAGAGCCATGTGGTTACTTTGTCTTTTTATGTTGGGATCTTTTCTTTAATTTGGCTCTACGTATGCATGTTCAGTATGTTATTTCTTCCTTAAAATTTGTTTTGCTTATGCTTTGTGTGGGCAGCTCTCTCGACTTTGCCCTTGTTCTGATCATGGCCTTGTTCTTTTCCTTTCTGGTTCTAGGTAGTCTTCCCTCAACCTAAGCTTTGAGAAATGGATGTTGTTACTAATGTCCTTGTCCGTAGACTCGGGGTGGGGTTGGGGGAGGAACAGGAGTAAATTTGAGGATATGGTAAATGCATTGAGCAGAATTCTAAGGGATCTGGTTTCTCAGTCTCTTCTGAAATCCCATCAAATGTATCTTGTAGCAACCCCCCCACTCCATTTATTCACATTCTTCTCCCACTCCTACTAACACCAGCTTCTTCCTCCAACTCAACACAGTGGTCAATAGAATGGCCGCTCTTCCTATCTCTATAGACTCTATTCAGCTCATTTCCCCTTAAAATTAGAGAAGATTACTAAGCGTTCCTAGGATTCTGATTGGTTTTTATTCCTTGCTCTAGGAGCAGAGTTAGGAACTGTGCTATGTTGAATAGAAATGTACCATATCTTTCTTTTGTTTTGTGGTTTCAAAACTAATGTCATTAATGTGTTCCTTTTCTTTTATCCATTTGCTCCAGGATTCTCAGCTGTTTTTGTTAATGCTATTATTTTTGTTCTAGTTCTTTCCATTTTGGAAGGCATTTTGGAAACGTACTTCTGTCATACTAAATTATGAATTCTTCTCCCCCCCAAAAAAACCCATAAACTTTTGCAAGTTCACAATTTATTCCTAATTCTCTTCTCAGCAAGGTGATTCATTGCCACAGTTTGGAAACTGTAGCAAACAGACTCTAAGATAGCATCAGGTTATCCCAGCCTCCTGGTACTCACACTTGTGTAATCTCTTCCCTTGGTATGTGGTCAAAACCTGGGGCTTGTCCCTAGCCAATTGACTATGGCAGAGAAGGTGGGATGTTCATGCTGTGACAATATTACACAAGACTGTGACACATCCTGCTAAGAGACTACCTCCCTTGTATGTTGGGGAGACCCATATGGGAAAGAAATGAGGACAATTTCTAAGCAACAACCAGCTAGCAACTGAGGCAGCCCCTAGCCAATAACCTGCAGGAATAGAATGCTATCAACAACTATCTGAGCCAGAAGTGATCCTTCCACAGTAGAGCCTTGAGATGGGACTTTGGTCCCAGCCAACACCTTAACTGCAATGTTTTAAGATCCTGAGCAGAAGAACCAGTTAAGCATGCCCAGACCCCTGGCCCACAGAAAGTATGAGA
Source organism: Vulpes lagopus (assembly GCF_018345385.1). Classification (NCBI taxonomy): domain Eukaryota; kingdom Metazoa; phylum Chordata; class Mammalia; order Carnivora; family Canidae; genus Vulpes; species Vulpes lagopus. The sequence goes on from NC_054834.1 coordinate 37,949,100, forward strand.
TAGGAGATTTATGTTGTTTTGAGCTGCTCAGCTTGTGGTAATGTCATTACATGGCAGTACCTAACTAGTACAAGAACATAGGACTATGTGACTGCGGCACATAAAGCAGGAAGAAGTCACACAAGATATGAAATAATTCTCACCCCAAATGCATGTTCTCCTTTATTTTTTAAAAGATTTTATTTATTTATTCATGAGAGACAGAGAGAGAGGCAGAGACACAGACAGAGGGAGAAGCAGGCTCCCTGCAGGGAGCCCCATGTGGGACTCAATCCTGGATCTCCAGGATCATGCCTTGGGCTGAAGGTAGGCACTAAACTGCTGAGCCACCCAGGGATCCCTGGATGTTCTTCTTTAATGGAGAATCTGTCTCAAGCATATATGTCCAAGTAACTAAAAAGAAAATTGTAAGCATTTTGTTAAGAATTGGTGATAATGTTTTTAAAGATTTTATTTATTCATGAGAGACACACACAGAGAGAGGCAAAGACACAGGCAGAGGGAGAAGCAGGCTCCATGCAGGGAGCCTGACATGGGACTCGATCCTGGGTCTCCAGGATCACACCCCAGGCTGAAGGCGGTGCTAAACCGCTGGGCCACCGGGACTGCTCAGTGATCAATAATGATTATTGGGCTATGCATTAGATCATGATAGTACTACAAGTTCAGCATGGCCTGTGTGTTTCATAAGGCTCTACTAGAATTCTGAAAGGAACAGCAGCTTTCATTAACCAATTAGTCATGTTCATGTCCAGTACTTACTCTGGAAGCTGTAGATCACTTTCTATTTTCCCAAATAGCTCTTGGCTGATTGAGATAATGGCAATAGTTTATTCATTTGGAAAACTAACACTTTGTCCAAATGGGGAAAATATAAATCAAAGTAGAAAAAAAAATCTGACTTTTCAGAGTATAACACAGTTGATGAAATCGGACTATACTTCCCTAATTTACAATCATACCAAACCTCTGAATTTACTCTTTATAAATCTACTTATCTACACACACACACACACACACACACACACACACAAACACACACAGTTCTTTTCTGATATTAATAAAATGGGATCCATTTAGGAAAACCTGACTACAGTACATAAAGCAAAGTTGATGAAAAGAAACCATGTTCCAAAGGACTTTTTTGAATGATATTTTAAGTATTTGGAAGAGTAATTGTGCAACATTAACTACAGTCTTGCCCACACATAAAAAATAAAAATAAATAAATAAATAAGAACCAGAACAAAACAAAGAATCCTCAGTATCTACAGAGCTGTATATGCTCTTGCATGAGCACAGATTCAGGGCAGAGGCCTCTGAAGCATCTTTTGGTGAGTTGATGAAATAGTCTATGGTTTTATTCCCTGAACTACAATTGTCATTCTAGCACAGTGGCCACTCTAAAAGAGGAATCAAAGAAGTACAGGTTTTACTAGATGACAACTAATTAAAAATCACATTAGAGTAATTACAATAATGCTATGAAATATGATGCATTAACAGGGCTCTGTTCTTCTCAGGGTGGGAAGTTACAGGTTACTCATTTCTTTCTCTTTCGAACTGTTCTGTTGGAGAGGATAGCTACATAGGTAAATATCTATAAATATTTTCTATGTTGGCAACAATATAGGGCCAGGAATAGGTCCCTTTAGCCATACGTTAACTTAAAAAGGAACAAATGTCCAGTACCGTTCAGATCTCTGCCAAGATGATACCTCTGATAATAGTGGAGTTTGGAGGATGCACTTGCCTTTTGGGTAAAATAATTTGAAATAATAACTTCAGAATAAATAAAAATAACTTAAATATGAATATGTGCTATAGAGTGACCTGGAATTATTAGCTCACATTAAAGGCCCGATTCACCACTTTGCCCAGATGTGCAGTCTGTCGTTCTGTGTCTTTTGATTTGGGGATGGATAGAATTCTGTGATAATGAGATAATGCTGAACAACACTGAAATTGAGACCTCAATACCAGGAAAATACAGCATTTTCTTTCTACAGCAAGAAGTGGGAAAATTAGTTAACACCTTTCCTACCTTAGGGTGTAATTGGATTCAGAAAAAGGCTAACTTAAAGCAGGACCAGGTCTGACATCTAAAATCCTCACAAGGTAACAAGAATCAGTTTGGTTTGTTCGCTGTCATTTCTCATTATAATCTTTGTCATGAGAATGGATTCATGTTGTGCCATTTTCTGTTCTTGTTACAATCTTTGTCACATGAATAAGATATCAGGATGTTAATGCCTGGTGTACCGTCTTCTGTGTGTGATGATACTGTACAAGACTACGCTGACCTTTGCAATATTATGTATTCTGATTGGTTGTTCATTTCACCTCTTTCCCACAAGTTAATAAGGCTGTAAAAAGGAGAGAACTGAAATGGCCAGCCAGTCAAATTATAGAATATTGAAAAGGTCAGAGCAGTACAGCACAGAGGAAAAAAAAAATTATGGAATATATGGTGCATTAAAATTCTTGTGACAATGATTATAGCAAGAATGGGAAAGGATACCCATTTATGTTATATCAATCTGGAGAACCCCATAGGATGATATTCCTGAGACAGCAATCATTTACGCATCCCTGGAGCAGATGTATCTACACTGGTTTGTGCTTAAAAAATAATTGTATAGAAAAATATCCTACTACTCTTCAACAAGTAACTTTAAATGTAAGATTTTTAGCCTTAGAAAATGAGCATGAATGCTGTTGATATTTTTGTAGGATTTTATCTCTGAAATTAAGGTTCGTTACAAGTAAAATCTGCTGGGCAAAGATTTATGTCGACTCTCAATTTAACACTTTTTTTCTTCAAAGTAAAGTAGAAAAAAAAATAGAAAAAAAATAGAGAAAAAAAAAAGAAAAAAAAAAGTAAAGTAGAAAAGTAGGACTGAATGAATTAACTTCTTAGAAAAATCCTTTAGAATGTAGATTATCCTGAGGCAGCAGCTATGAGTTTATTTGAAAATTTTACATGATCTACACAAAACTTGGTATCTTGTTTCTGTTTTTTTGCTTGTGATACATGATGTTGGACAATATACAAAGAATCTTTCCTTCCCCTATATCTTCAGGGGTGAGACTGAAAGGGAGAAAGAGAAGTACTCACCAGAAATCCTGAAGCGATTGCTCTCAGGTGTGCAAAATGACTGCTCATTTTAAAAATTATTTTTGTGTATTTTGAAATGTTTCTTATAGAACAACTTACTAATTTTTTTTTAGTCTGTGAAGATAGATTTGGTTTAAGAGTCCACTTTATACTTTCTGAAGATGCATTATTTCACTTACAATAAAGTGAACATTTCATAGCCCAAAGCTAGAGTCCAAAGGCATCATTAACAAGGATGTCAAAGTGATCTAATTATTTTGGGGAACAGCAGAAATGAAATTTTGACCATTACTTTAAGATGAGCTTGAACATGGATGAAATAATCCTAAAATCAGCAGTTGTGCATGCTTAAGAAGAATCACCAATTCCTGGGCCCTGCCTTCGAATAGTTTTCTTTCGGTAGGTCTGGAGGAGAACTCAGGGAGGTGGATGTTGATGAAGTATACCCAGGTGATTTTGATATAGGTGAACCCTGCTGCACTAGGATAGACGACCCCATCTGCAAAGTGCTTAGTGTGATCCCAGGTTAAAGCCCAGTGGTGCAGATAACAGCCCAAAGAGGTGGGTGAGGGGAGCTCCACTTCAGGCTCACAGTGCCTTGGGGGGCAGGGTGACGGGAAGTTGCGGTTCCAGAACACAGGAGCTTAACTGGATCTGCACTGTCCACTTATACTTACAAATAGGGTCAGCCCTGAGGAAGACCAGACAGAAATGGTCACCTCTGATAGGAAATTCTTATCACTGTAGCATTTTCTAGCTTGATTCTTGAGGCTGAACCAATGGGGCTGCATTTTCCAGCCCACTGAAACAAAGTTTATGCAGGGAAAGGCAGTAAAGCAAGACGCTCTCAAGAATCTGAGGACTTGCATTTTAAGAATTTTCCCCCAAGATCTCGGAATTCAAGCTGGTCAAGTTCAAGGGAAGAAAGAGAAAACAGAATAAAGTGGAGAAAGAGAGAAAATCTGTGTCCCGGGTTTGGGTTTTGAACCTGGAGGTTTGTGAGCTTCCCAGAGTGTTGAAGTCCTGTGGTTGCTCTAGGCCTATGGATTGAGCTGCATGTTAGTGAGGGTAAGGGAGTATTGGACTCACTCAGCTGTGTGGTTCCTGGAGATATACAAGTTCTTTTTTGAGCTGAACAAAATGATTATGTAATTGCATACTTCTCATAATTATTGAGTAATTATATACTTCTTATAATTACTGAGTAATCATTGTTCTATAACTAGAACTTAATGTTACAACTAATTGTATAATTACCATGTATTAATGTTATCTGGGAAACTTCGAATAAAGTGGTATTTAATATATTTGCCCCTGCCATGCCATTTTCAAAGCTAGCGAGAGTGTTTGTTTTACAGCTAGAAATTTGCTTCCAACACAAACAAAATATAAGGGAAAAAAACCCTCGACCAATATTATAATCCTAGATGTTAACTCTTTGTTCTTTGATTTGTACCTGACTTGAACTTTGTAAAATTGTATTCTCACATTAGGATTTTAGAACTTTCGTTGTTATTTTGCAATCTTCAATACTTTGTAAGGTATGCACAAGACCACTACTTCAGAGGCATCTCCCTGGGTCTTGCAGGATAAGCTGACCTTTTTGAAATTTTACAACTGGGTAATTGACAACAGCAGCCATTGTTTCAGCTGTAACTAAAAATGCTTCCAAGGAGTTAGGTGTTATTGGAACTTGAGATCTTCAAATGCAGATAATAAAGATCTTTCTTGGATGGTGCTTACAAGGGATTCGTAGTAAATCTTAACCAGGATTTTTGAGTGCAGGAACTGTGTCTCGTACATCTTGAGCATATTGTTATCAGGACCTAGCAAAGCCTGCTCTCTGCATGCAGTTGGACTCAATCTGTCTAATCAGGTTGATGAGTTATAAAGAACCTGTGAGAGCTAATATAGTATCATTTGGAAATGTCTTTTCAAGGCTACTTTTCAGGTTTCAGAACTTCTTGTTTATGTGTGTTACATGTAGCCATCTGTGGTGTCTATTTCCATTTTAGGAACTTAAAACAATTCCTAAGCAGTGAATATATCTTTATTTTATTTTACTAAAACTGAATGGAAATTACTATCTCCACATCTTAGTCCCTAAGTACCATTTATTCATTGGGAATAAACCACTCCTTTGAATGTGTCAATTTCAGATTCAGAATAAAAAAACTCTTGCATGACACTGGAGGTTTCTTCTGGTCATGGAAATTACATAGCTTACACCTGTGTATTTTGCAGCAATATTTTTTTTTCAGCTACACCCTTCTTCCCAAAGCTATTGTAAGTATCTTTTTAAAATTTTTGTGTACTTTTAAAATTTTTGTCTGCCTTACCCACATTGCATGAAAATGCTCATAACTGGATATGAGATCCTCTTTTATGTCATTTGATCTTTTCTTTTTTTTAAAGGCATTCATTTATTTATTTGAGAGAGAGAGAGAGCCAACAAGAGAGCATGAGAACAGGAAGAGGGAAAAGCAGTCTCCCCACCGAGCAGGGAATCTGATGCGGGGCTCCATCCCAGGACCCTGAGATCATGACCTGAGCCTAAGGCAGCCACTTAACTGACTGAGCCGCCCAGGTGCCCCATGATCTTTTATTAATTATAGAGTTTGACATATAACCTGATGGGATAATGACCCAGTGGTAGCAGAAGTGACTAATGTTTTGTTCATCGAAAGGAATTAGAATTTTGACTAATGTATGTTGTTGGGTGGGAGAGAGGGAAAATGTAATAGGTAGGTAATTGCTATGGAGAAAGTAAACTACACAGTGCATAATTCTTAATCACTTGCTAGCTGTAAACATTTGTTTGGAAAGTATCAGTTATATTACAGCAAAAACAGTCACACTTCCTAACTGCTGTAGATGAATACCTGTTACATGCTGGGTAATGTAAAGAAATGATCTCACTTAATCTTCACAGTAACATTACAGTCAAAGTATGATCATTCCCAGCTCACAGATGAAAAAACACGAGATTCAGAAATGCTGAGTAACTTAGCAAAGAGCATACTCCTCAAGAATGATAAGGACAGGCTCAAATGCAGAACTTCTGACAACCAAATTCATTTACTTTTCTTTGCACCATATTCTGCCTCAATACTGTGTCAAAATACAATATTTTTAAGATATTGCAACTATTAAATATTGTTTATTGTACATTGCAAGATCATTTTCGGTATGGCCATGTTTTAATTTTTAAACATTTAACCAATGAGGATTGTGTCATTATCTGAAAATCTTGCAAATATGCTTTCCTCTTAAAGTCCAACATCATGTGTGTTTTTCATTTGCCTGTTATTCATTTGCCTATATTTGTAGAATTTGAGAGGAGGAAATTAAAGAGACATACCATAAAAGTGTTTTGGCAAAGAAAAAAGGCTTTGTGAGCCTTACAATCTTAATGGCACTTGACTTCTGTGTTTTAAGAATGATGAGAACTTAATTTTTCTAAATTTCAGCACTCTTCTGAAAAATCCACCTCATGTCAACTTTTCAGAGAAGCGTCGAACGCAGACAATGAAATAAATCTTAGGACAGGATTTTCAGTTGTAACCTTTTCCTTGTTTTAAGCCTAATTCCTAACTCTTCTGAACCTGGAATGTAAGTCATTTGTGTGAGAGAGTGACATCAAACCCTATTACTGAGCAGCAGTATTTTCCTGTATCTTAAACATGCTACTATTTGAGAATGGGTTTGCTCAAGTTTTGGAAGGATGGTCATGGTGGAGCTCAGTGACAGTACATGGAAGGTGATTCTTTTACACAGCCAGGCAGCCTCTGGAGTTGGGCATAGAGCTACAAAGGATCTTCTGATCAAAGTGGGCACAGACTGCTTTTCAAAATATTCTGGCCAATTCTGATTTAAAGAGGAAGTAGAGGGAAAGCAGTGAGCCTACATCTCAAGGAAAATGAGCAGCAAATACCCCAATTGATGACAAACGAAATATCTGACATGTATAATTTGAATATACTGCTTATATCCAGAACCTTTCTGGATGGGGGAAAGAGTGTGATTTCTTCCAGTCTGTACATCAGATAAAATCCAAGGATTAAAAACACCCTCAAACAGTTGTAAATAATCCATCATGGGATCCATTAATATGTCTGTGCCATGTTTTTCCTTACATGCACAATACTTGTGAATGGCTTCACACTATCTTAGAATAACATCTCAGTTATTTTTAATCACTGTGATGAATGAATGAACTCTTAAATGTACACTAATTTTAATAATTTTCTTTTTTTCAGCAGACAATAACTACATTCTTCTGAATGGCACACAAGTCATGCACAGTGGTGAAGAGACCAACCTTTGGGTACTCATCGAGGGGCTGGTTCCTTTTACTGATTATATCGTACAAGTGAATGTTTCAAATAGCCAAGGCAGCTTGATAAGTGATCCTATAACATTTGCAATGCCGCCTGGGGGTAAGTCTATGAGCAACGTTGACTACATAAATTTATATCGTTGGCTACATAAATTTATATAAATGCCTCGCTACTAAGTCTCCACTGAGCACTTGTTTATAGTGAGAATTATTTTTTTTTTCAGAACTAGAGGCTCAATTGTATTTCTGGTTGTTTGGGTGTTGTTTTGTTTTGTTGAAACCCTTTTATTGATTTTTTTTATTGTTCTGTTGAGACCGCTTTCATCTTGCACTGTGTGTGTACAGAGGTAAATGTCATACACATGAAGCTCTTGTTTTGCATGTTAAAAAGATTGGGAAATGGTTTTTGTTTGTTTGTGTGTTTCAGCCTTCATTTTAGATCCAAAATTTATATTTTCAGTTTGAGCTTTGGTTCCCATTTCTGATTTTTGGAAAAACCTTATCTATCTAAACCTCTCCATTTGCCAAAAAAGGACAGCATGCAACAAATAGAAAAGGAAAACTAGTCACCCCACTGTAAAAATACCTTGAACTCCCATGTCCTAATGATTAGGGTCCAACATTGTCACTTTCGTATTTGAAATGTGGTACAATCCAGATATTTTTATTTTAACTATTTGTGTAAGTAACTGACTTAACTTATTTAGAATTCTTATTTTGATCTAGAGTTAACTCTACCCTCATTTTAACTCTTTGTGGGACTAATTGCTAAGAAAAAAAATTCCCTCTTAGATTCATATACACAGCCCTTGGACAAAAGAGCATGCCTCCAAGTAATAAGAGCGTGATTCACAACTGAGTGTTCAGGAATACATGTTTTCAAAAATACTAACAGCAGAGGACTCCAGAACACCCAATGGCTGTCTTGTAGCTCTACTTCAAAAACCAGTGTGCTCTGGACTAAGGGAGAATGTCACTATATCGTGAAACAGCAGGACTGGATAAATACCTCTTCTTTAGCAAAGGGTATAAGAGCAGTGAAAGCCTCATCACAAGAGGAAAATGAAGAGTTTAATTTGCAGTTTGTATAGGACACTTCTCCCCGGGAAAGATTTAATACCTGCTGTATCATTAAAGTTGCTCATTCTTATCTACCTTTCATGACATTATAAGACTTAATGAATAGATGTTTACCAAAACACCTGAAATTCTAAATGGCAGAAGCCACATTGCTCAGGAATGCTTGGAAGAGACAGTTGGAGCTGAATGACTCTGTCTTATTTCATAAACTGATAATAGAAAGGGGGGTTGAAATTAGGTAGGGGCTTGTTTAAGAATTGAGACTCAAAAACCAAAACAAAGCAAAATCAAGAAAAGAAACCTTAGATATTTGTGTCTTCATTTTTTTAATCAACTCAACATGCCAGAAAGGATAGAACATTTGATGACTCTATACCTTAGTATATAATACCCTTTATTCACATTTCGAAATTAAACAGTAATTAATGCTTTAATGGAGATTTTTAAAACATAGCGATACCTCCTTAACCGGATATGTGGGAATTTAATGAGTTATATATTCCTTTTATGGCATTCATACTGATTTAGATGGTTTGTAATTTACAGCGAGTTAAGTCACATTCATAAAATAGGGCCAATTTTATTCATGCACTTAGGAATGCCTAATAATGTGGGGTAAATATCTCTGTGTGCATGGGTACATACAGTTCAGTTAAACATCACAAATTTCAGGGCACCTGAGTGGCACAGTCGGTTAAGCAGCTGTGTTCAGTTCAGGTCATGATTGTGGGGCCCTGGGATGGAGCCTGGGGTCGTGGGAGCCCTGCTCAGCGAGGAGCCTGCTTCTCCTCCTTACTGCACCCCCCAACTACCCCCAGCCCACTCATGCTCCCTCCCTCAAATAAATAAAATCTTTAAAACAACAACAACACAGCTTCTAATGCTAACTCAGCATACAGTCTGTGACCGTATCTGTCAGTGGTTAGTAGAAGAATTAATATTATGCAAATGGGAAGAAATTAAAATTTTCTTTCTAACAGTATAGTAGAACTGAAATCAACTGCCGAGTTTACTTTTATCTCTACTCCGTGGTTGCTTAGTCATGCCTCTGTCATGCCGTTCTGCAGGCTCATCTCTCTGGGCATGATGTCATCATTTACTTTCTAAACTCAGAAATCCAGATTTGGGGAGATGTCCCTTCACCAACAGAAGAGGCAAAATGTCTTCAAAGACAGTGATTTGCTCAAGTTTATTGCAGCCATTAGGACATACTTTCTTTTTTCATCATTAGATTGTTGTTGATTACAATTAGGAAACTTATAGCTTTGAAATTATCTTTTTTATGACCTTGTGGCAGTTTAAAGGTGACACCTCATTGATTAAATAGGTTTTAGTTCATGCTTCCTTTTACTTAATGATCTGAAAACATATTATCCTGATTTACACATAAAATCATGCTGAAAAGCATGTGGCATTCACTAGAATATGTGTGTTTAAGTAGAATTAAATTAGTACTGAGAGTTATTAAAGAAATCTTCCATGCCTTTGTCCAGTGAACTGTGCTTCGTACCGAAATGAATAATAAATGAACCGATGTACAGAAGTGAACCAACTTATGGGCAGAGAAGGTTCTATATGCTATTTACTTTTCCATTATATTTGGATTGTTACCATTTTTGCCGTTTCCTTGATTTCAAATACTAGGTCTCCTTTTTGGTGTTGTGGAATTCCTACTATACTTTGAATGCTGGATTATGCAAGATTTGTAGTGATAATACCCTTAGCTATGTTTTCTTCTCAGTGTAGTTTGAAAATATAATAACAGAAGGTTTGGGCCAAATAGAAATGCTAATTTTTTTTCTTGATCAAATGTTCGTTATCAAATGTGACCGCAAAAACTGCCTTGACCCCCTAGTTCTGGCCAAATCCTACTCATTTTTAAGGTCCCAACCTAGAAATAGGTCTTTCAGAAAGTTGTCTTTTACCGACCTCAGCTGAGATAGGGCCGCTAGGTGTCCTAGAGTACAATCATGTTATGTTGAAATGGCCTGTCTGATGGGACTGTCACAATCACTGGTTATAAGACCCTACACAGCAGGGGCTGTTTTGTATTCGTGTTTTGATCTTCTGTGCCTAGACCCAACCTAACACATCGTAAGTTCATAATGAATAATCAGTGAGTGAATGAATGAATGAATCAATCAAGATAGCTTAATTAACAGTTTTAAATTGTAAGTTATCATTGCTTGGGCCCATTCATGCCTCATCTTTATCTGAACAACCTTATATTGTAACCAGCTGTGGAGAATGTGCACACTGTTGTCCAAGTAGGGGTGCTGTGGCTGTGCAGATGTAACTGAGGGCCCAAAGGAGGGCAAGAGAACAGAGATAAATATTCTCGAATTGCACCAACCCATCACTCTTTGATTCCATCCCTATGGTGGTTATTCAGGTAAGCATAGAATAATGGACAGTTTATGTGGGAATTTGGAAAGAAAAGGTAGGGGCACAAGTTACAAAAACTTTTCCCTGGTACATCATCTCTTCTTTGATGTTTGTGAAACATCTTACTTGATACCAGCTTTCTTTATTTTTCTTATGAGAAAAAAAAAAAAAAAAGATTTACATGCAGTATATACCTCAGTAAAGCTGGGGAAAAAAATTTAAAAAGCAATCTAACAGTATCTCATCCCAAACCCTAGTTAATTCCATCAGATCTTCCTGTTTCGTTGCTCTTGTATTATTTAAGAAAATCAATTTTATTTTAAAAAGTAAGGCTCTCAACTTTGACTAAACAAATAAAAAAAAGAATATGACTAAACAATCTGATAAACACAAATTATTTTGAAGATGAAGATGAAGACAATTAGGATCATACAAGAGCTCAGCACATAGATACACAGTGGCAAATCCCAATCACACACATTTTTTTATTTAAAAAATTCACTTGAAATATTATTTGGTCAACTGGAGGAGTCTGGGGGTTATTTTTCCTTCATTTCTGTAGCATATTTCCACCCACTTCCATGCTCAGGTTTTTGTATTTCTACAACTACTATATTATTTGGTTGTTTGTAATAACATAATACTCATATTTAGCACTAGGATACTCTTAGAAATGAAGAATATATTTAATCTGAGCTCTTGAATAGCATTATAGTGAAAGTTCAAGAGTTCTAGGGAAAAAAATTAAAAAAATAAAAATGGAATCCAAATGTTAATCCATAAATATGAAACTTTCCTATGACCTTTACCCCTTCAAGGTCTGGAGTTACTAATGGGGTTAGGATTTCAACTCTTAATGGGGCTCAGTGCATTAGTGTTTTGTATGCATGGAATTCAGCATTCAGTTTAATAAGTGGTTGACATTGGTGATGTCCCTTAATTTGCTTAAATCTAATTGGCTCTTTTATCAGTCAAACCTGTATGGATTGGCAATTGATCAGAAAGGGTCAGCCATGACTCTGCATGTCGTTAAAGGATGGACCCCCCCTCCCCATTAAAGCCACAGTTGCATGATAATAAGCAAGGGAAGAACAAATGAGCTTAGAGGCGGAAGGCAAAGAAGCTTAGAAGTTTTTCAGGATCTTCAAGTTCAGAACAAAGGCATTATAGAGTATATAAATTTTAAATACACTGCATTTTGCCTCCAGACTTAAACCTTTTTTTCCAGATGAACTGAAATCTTGTCTGAAACTGTCTTTGTTACATCAAAGACCTACTCAGAAAGCTAAAAGAGACAGAAGAAGCATAAAAGGGCATAGTTTAAAATGATTAGTGACAAATTCTATACTGACGAGCTAGAAACAGATTTTTTGTGAAACTTTTATATTTTTCCAAAAGGAATAATTTTATTCTATTTATCTTTCTCTGAACTTCTTTATTGTAACAGTGAAAGGAACTCAGAGCCACCTGAATTTGTGAACTTAATCTGGTGTTCTAGGATGGTAAATAATTTGTCATTTATGCCTTCAATTTGATGAGAATTATTATAACCCACAGACTTCATAAAAAAGACTAAGCTTGAGGAGCCTGTTTCTTTTCCAAAGGTGGGTGATTAGAAAATCAAAAACTGAGCAAGGCAAAATAGCTGTGAGTGGCTTCTTTTAGAATTTGTTTGAGTTTGTCTCTCCTTCCCTTGACCACCCCCCCCCAGCACACCCCCCCCCCCCACCTTAAACAGCAATGAAATAAAAGGAGGGCATCCATTGGAAATTAATAGTTAGGTACATTGTAAAAGTGTAGACTTTGGAATCCCACAGACCTAGATTTGAATCCACCTCCTTCACTCACTGGCTGTGTTGCTGAGCAACCTACAGATATATCTGATTACCTCAGTTTGTTCATCCATAAAACTAGCTCAATGGTAATTCCCACTTGGTAGCAGATTAGACAACACAGTGTATGTTAACATGCTGAGCACAGTGCCTGTCTTGATAGATATTTGGTGCTCGCTGCCTTCTTTGTTCTATTTCACTGTTTAAGACCCTTTTTGAGACTCTTGTGATACTGTGATTCAGAAGAAATACATGTATGGTCTTGTCCCCATTTCTGGCAGAGAGCTCCTGAGTCCCTGGGAATTTCCTAGGTGATAAGGAAGGATAAAGGTGTCTCTTGTTATGTTACTAAGGCGACTTGTGGTCCTCACCTAAGGGTGGGGGTTGGTTGCCAGTGGTGTCAAGCAAATGGTTAGAGAATTGGAACTTTATTTAAGTCCCACCCCCTGTCCTCCGAGGAGGGGAAAGGGTCTGGAGGTTGGCTCAATCTCCAGTGGTCAGTTATTTCATCGATCATGTCTGGGTCATGAAGCTTCCATAAAAACCCATATGGATGAAGTTCAGAGAGCTTCCAGGTTGGTGAACACCTGGGTATTTGGGGAGAATGGCCAGTTTAAATAGGGTGAGGAAGCTCTGAGTCCCTTCCCATATACTTTGCCCTATGCATCTCTTCCTTGTGGCTGTTCTGGGTTATATCTTTTGTAATAAACCAATAATCTAGTGAGTAAATCCTTTGTAATAAACCAGTAATCTAGAGAGTAAATGAGTTTCCTGAGTTCTGTGAACCATTCTAGCAAATTAATCAAACCTAAGGAGGGGGTCACGGGAGCCTCAGATTTATAGCTGGTCAGAAGCGCAGGTGACAATTTGTATGTGTGGGGGCAGACGGAGCAGCCTTATGGGACCGAATCTTTAACCTGTTGATTCTAATATTATCTCCAGGTAGATAGTGTCAGAACTGAGTTGAATTGGAAGACATCCACCTGGTGTCCAGCACCATTGGACTTTGGGCTGCAGAAGCCTTTTACCTCTGAAAGCTGGATAATATCCTAAAGGGAGGACAAATGAAAATCAGGGTCTTTACACTTGCTGGGAAGACCTCCTACATTTCGTCTTCCTATGTCCTAATCTCTTCCTATATTTATCCCTCAGAGCATTGGCATAAATACAGTCAGGCCAGTAGCCCTGCTAAGGGGTACTTGTGATATGTATTGGATGATGAAGTAAAGCAAGAAGGATGAAAAGTAATTTTCCTTTTGAAATAGCTTAAATATCTTCCTCCATGACCTCTGGATCATAATGTGCAAATGATTTTTACATCAAGCTCTCATTGGTTATCTTGGGATTTCAGTGGGCAGAAAAGCAGCACATTTTTTCTTAATAGACTCTCTTCTGTATTCATACCAGGCCACTTATTACATACAATTTTTATGATTATTTTTTATTTCCATTATATGTATATTTTATTCATAAGTGAATGCTTTCCTAACTTTGTTAATGCTAGCCAAAAGGAGGAGTTTGGAATTTTTGCTACATGCTTTTCATCATTTCCTAATTTTCCTTAAATATATTTTTTAAAAAGTTGAACCTTGGAACTGAAAATGTATTTCATTTTTCATTGAGTAGGAAAGCTTAGTAGTTGTCCAGACAACGCACTTCTGAATAACTAGACGAAATCTTTACTTTTTGAAAAGTAACATAATGTTTGCCCAATAATAGCGCTAAAAGAATGATATATGGTAGCCACTGATTTTTTATAGATTGAAGTATGGAATTAATTTTTGTTTACATTAAAAGACTGGAATGCTTTGACACTTTTCTATTACTATGTAACAAACCACCCCAAAACTTAGTAATTTAATACAACTACTCTTTAATATATCTCACGATTGTACAAATCGTCAGTTTGGGAAAATACAATGAAGTCTCCTGGAAAATATACCAAAGTGACAAAATTTTGCCCCTGAGCTAGGATAGTTGAGTATCCATCTTGGTAAGTTACAGAATAAATGTAAATTTAAAAAAACTAATTTAGTGAATGTGCTAAGAGATAGTAGGTAAGGAAAGTACCTACTGTATACCAGAAGCAAAAGAAAAAGCCTGAAAGGGAGCTGAGTGATGACCTACCCTAGGGGCAGCCTACCCTAAGAAGAGGGAGGGGACAGTTATCAAATTCTTCTCTGAGGTGACTTGTTACAATAGCTCTGCCTTTGAAAGAAAAAGAGAAAGAAAGCATTGATTCTATGCCTTCAATTGATTAGGAACTGAGTCTGAGGGTTTTTTTTTTTTTTTTTGGCACGACTTGCTCAGTGAATTTGGTTTTCTCCTTCAGTTTTTAAAGGAAAGTATGGAATTTTCTCTCCTTTTTTTCTCCTCTCAACAGAAATCCCTAAGACCTTTTAAAGGGAATGGTATGGTAGTTCTATGGACCAAGCATAAGGTGAATGGCATCATTTTAATATGGAATCTCTAAGACAATTAGAAGGAATTAGAAGCTCAAAAGGCAGGAAGACCAAACAAACAAACAAACCAAAAACAAATCCGCACACAAAATAAGAAAAATCGCAAAGGCAAACTCCATTGTATCCTACACTTGCCTTAATTTACACAGCCCTCATTTGCTGTAGCATCGAGAACTATAAACTCTTTCTAGGCTTTCTAAAATCTCTATTTAGCACAATGCCAAGAGGCTACTTTCTTGTGTTTTAAGTACTAAAACTAAAAATCAATAGTACTAAAAATTGTAAAACTTTACTCGCAGTGTGCAAGCGATGATTCCATCAGCATGTGTTTTCTGTTTTTCATCTGCTCTGAATCCAATTTATTTGTAAGGTGTTTAAGTCAAAACTTCAACATGCCGGTGGCCATGAGGTATCTTAAAAATGAAAAAAATCCAAAGGAATGGAAATTTTAAAAATAAACTGTAGGTTGGAAACTGAAAGAAAGAAACAATAGGCTAAGATGTTAGCCTAACTAAGTAGGTGAAGATATTACCTTATCCAGGGGGGTTGGAGGAAGGAGGAGATTAACTGCCCTTTCTAATGTAAAAGTCACAATGAAGATACAAGATTATGAGGACTAGCCCTCTCTAAAACAGCAGCATTCCACCAAGTAAACAGATGGTTTGTCTTCCCCTTCAGTATATTAAAGGCCTCACAGTGGAAATTGCATTCAGTTCACATGAAACTTTAGAGTTGTTGCGCATAATGTTGTACTTCTGTGCATGTCTTCCAAACATGCTATTTTTTCTCCGGGAAAAATCAGCCTATTGACAGTAATAAAGCAGACAGATTCAATGAATAAATAGTATTTAAATTCTTAATAAAATAAATAGTGTGCTTTTGAAAACATATACCATTTCGTTCAGCCTATGCTCAATCCCAAGTATGTTATGAGAACAGAACCCAAGAATTTACAACTGTCTCAAACTTGCCGTCAAATCCTTTCATGAAAACTCTTACCTTTACCTTTCTTTAGAATTGTTAGTTCACTTTGCTCTTTGTGTGTGTGTGTGTGTGTGTGTGCATACTTGTGCATTTGTAAGACTACATTGCATACACCGAGGAGGATAAATTTCCATGTCATAATTTGTGAAATTTTCCTCACTTTGCATGTCACCATCTTGACAATGAACTTCCTCCTTAGAAAAACACTTTAGAAAGGGACTGACTTCTGAGCCATGGAGAAGATGGAAGTGAACTTTGAAGTGTGCTTACTATGGACTCAACAAGCCTCCAGCAAAGGGCTGCCAGCTTCCCACATTTGCATACTCTCCTGTGGTTTGTATAGAAATACACACGCCCACACACAATTAAGTGCTATCTTTAGAGCATCCTGGGGCAAGAGAGAGAAACCAAAAAAAAAAAAAAAAAGTAAAAGAAATCACATTTTTCCTACTTTACCAGGGGAGAGAGGTGGGAAATATTATCTCTTTAAGTTCCATTGATATTTAAAAATCATATTTTTAAAAAAGAATAAGTACAATTCCCCTTTCTGTTTTTTTTATCTTGGAATAAAGGTTATCTATAACTTTAAGGTTAAAAAAAAATCATGTCTGTCTGACTGCCTCTGCAGTTTGAAAGCAACTTGAAGTTTTATTTGAATTCTTATAGAGCCCTAAAGAAATTTTGCTTTATTTTTAAAAAAATAATATCTTATTCTTTCCTTTTCCTTTGTTATCTTAGACAGAATCTGTGCCTGACTTGCATAAAATTCTATGAACACTTACTTGTCTGTAAAAACACCTTTACAAAAGGGAGACAAGTTCTTAATATACCATAGGTTCTTGAAGACCATATTTCCTATCCTTTTCATTCATTAGGAACTTCAAGAAAATCCTTATTGTATCTCTACAAAGGGACATAGATCATCCAAAGTCTAAAGGTTCTAGAATTTTGTAAAAACTTCATGAAGAATAGATTGTGATAACAGTAAACAAATTCACTGGCCACAATGATACTCATGATTATTAATTAACTGGGACAAATGGAACTAGGAATGTGTATACATTATGAGAGCAATCCTTCTCTTTACACCTCCACAATCATTTCAGAACTCATACCATCTTGGGTATGAGTTCCCTCCCTCCCTGCCTCATCCCCTATCTTTCCAGATCTCTCTCCCCATTTGCCATTTATCTTGGCTCTGGACACATAGTGGGAAATTAGTAATGCTTACTGTCATGCCCCCAAGGGAGTTCATAGTGCCCTGGTATTATCTTTGCACTCAACATGTCTTCACCCTTCCTGCTCTTTCTTTTGATTACAGTGCTTACATTTCCCTCTGGGCACCCTGGACTCTCATGCTCAGAACATGTGCGGTGTGTGGAGTTGACTCTATCACCAAGTCCAGCCATTGAAACCATCATATTCCCCTGACCACAGTGATATTTTTTCAGGAATTATAGATGTTCCAACTAGAGGTAATGAGATACCAGTAAACCAGTGTAGCCAACAGAAGTATATGCTTGGTTCTGGGTTTGAATGTGAAGTTTAGTTGGATCTCCTTCAGGTCATTTTGCCCCTCAAGGACTCTGTGAATGTAGCCAAAAATGGGAGAGAGCAGAGGGGATTTGAGAGAAGGAGGTAGACTGGATTCTGGAGACATCTCCTGATGCCTTGAATCCAGTTCTGAAACCAACTATTTCCCTAGATATTTCTATTATGAGAGCCAAACCCTTTCATTATTTAAGCCAGGATGTGTTGGGTTTTCTGCCACTTGAGAACAAAAGCGTTTAAACCACAGGATGCTTTAGAGAAAGGAAGAAGTAGAGAGGATTTGGGGAACCCTCTTAACTTCCTGAAAATCACACCAATCTGGTGACTCAATGTATGTGTTGGCTTCTGTTTGAGCTGTCAGACATGGAAGCCTCAGGAAGCAAACCTGATGAGAAATGAAATAATAATGACTAAGGTGATAAAATTGCTGAGCCCATTCTGAAGGTCCTCTTCAGAGCCACTTCGTAGGGCAATTTTCTGAGACACTTGTCCTCTGTTTTCACGTCTCCGAGCCCTGAGCTCTAGCAATGACTCTTGCACCAATTAGCTATTGGGTCTGCTTTAGGCGACTTGCTTGCTTGATTCTGATACCAGTTCCTCATCTCTAAAATGGCAGACTTGAATGAGTCCAGTGGTGCCACAGTGTGATCCTGGGAAGGGAGCATCACCATTGCTTGGGAACTTGTTTGAAATGCAGATCCTGGAGGCACCTGGTCACTAAGTCGGTTAAGCAAAGAACTCTTGGTTTGGGTTCAGGTCTTGACCTCAGGGTCCTGGGAGCTGGACCTTGTGTCCAGCTTGTGTCCCTGCCCAGCTGGAAGTCTGCTTCCCTGCTTTCTCTCCCTCTACCCCTCCTCTTGCTTGTGTGCGCTCTCTCTCTCTCTCTCTCTCTCTAAAATAAATAAATATTTATTTTAAAAGAAGTACACAGATTATGGAGCCCCATACTCAGTCTGCTGAATCAGAAATTTGGAGGTTGGAGCTACATGGTCTCTTTTTTATTAGATGCCTCTCCCCACCCCCCAGGTTAAATTTGGATGCAGGGCCTATCTGGACACCCACCCAAATTTGAAAATCACTGAACTAGGTCTCTAGAACCTCTTCAAAGGAAAAAGAAAGACACAATCTCATCTGTGACTCTGCCACACTTAATAATTGAGATGCAGAATTGCTAAGGGAAAAATGGGTGAAACAGGTGCCTGCACTTAGCTTGGCTTTGAATATAGATGTTCCATCCTCAGGGCCAGAGGCCTTCCCACTGCGAGCAGCCGGCCAGTCTCTCAGCCTCCCTGAGTGGGACAGGAAGAGATGCCATGGATAACTGATTCCAGATGTGGAATCCTACTTGTGGCACCAGGAAGCAACAGGCACCAAGTTTTATGCACTGACGAACACTAATCGGCCCTACTGTGATGCTGCCGTCAGCTAAATTTCCTCTGCTCTTCGATTCCTTCACAGAACATCTGTTATAAGGAGCTCCACGTAATGAAAACCTGAGCCTCTTCCCTCTGGGGGATTTTCTTTAACGAGCGTCTCGTGGCTGCACCTCCACTGTGGGATTTTGAAATGTGTTCTTCGAGTCAGTTACATCTTTATCCTGAATTCCAGGATTTGCTGGCTATCAGACCTCATCGTTAAGATTCTTCCTTCTAGGAGTTCACAAACACAGCTCCACAGAGGCTGAGAGAGGCTCCAGTTGCCTAGAGAACAATTAGGACCGTGCAATTTTTCATTTGATAAAAATAGTTCATCTTGGCTGTGGTGACTACCCACACTTAGAGAGCTCGCACCAGGTGCAGAGGCTCCTTAGCACCTACCAACTCATTTCATTCTCGCACACTCTAGAAAGAAGTGCTATTATTATCTCTACTGATACATGAGAAGGCTCAGGGAAAGAGATTGTCTTGCAACTAGATTGTTAAGGTCATATGCCTAGTAAATGGCAAGACCATCTTCAACCCTGAAGATAGAAACCTGGTTCTGAGCCACTGCTTTCCTGTTCATTTGAAGTACCCTCCGCTGATGCCTCATATCCTCTCTTAGCAGAGGTAGCACAGATTTCCAGGCTCGGCTAGTCAACAAGGGTCTAATGATGTGGCTTGACTCCACCGTCATGTCAACTAGAGTTCCAAGGGTTTCCTTTGGGTGAGATACCAGGTGTTCAAAACCTGTCGCCAATGCACTGGAAAGATCCCCTCAGTGAACTACATGACCCATGCATTTAAAGTTTACATCCTAATGAGAGGGGAAGATTTCAGTTAAAACAGATTTTTACAGCCTTGCAAAGGATTAAGCAAAAGCAAGATACTCTGTGAATACTCTATAACGTTGAATAGACGGCAAAAATTAATCAGTTGGACCGTCTGTTCCCAGCAAGGAGAAAAGTACTTACTTGCTCACCAAGTATTTTGACCAACTTCTTTCATATTTGCTTGTGAACTTCCAAGATGAGCTCTAATTAGATGAACAGAATATTAAAATAACCTCTATTTATTTATTTAGGAGAAAAGACTCATTTAACTTTTCTGAAAATATTTCTCTTTCTGAACTTTTAGCACTCCAGTGACATGCATTGTAAGTTACACTTCTTTCTTTGGCTTGTGATGGAAAATTTAAGTTTTCTGATCTGTTTTCCTGTCGCAGAGGCTTTTGTTTAGGTATGAAACAGGAAATCTCATTAGAACTTGTTCAAATACATTTACCCAAAACATTAGTGTTTAACAGTGGTGTCACCATTGCTAATTACTAAGTTGTCCTTTCTTTGGGCCTATATTGAATTGAATTGAATTCTTTGTGTTAATGCCCTCTGTATCCCAAGGGAAATGAATAAACGTGATCCTCTGATTGTGCATAATTTGTACTCCTAACAAAGAGAGACTTCATTTATCTAATACTATTAATTTCAGAAAATTAAAAAAAAACTTTATGAAAAGAAAGAAAGAAGCTTATATTTGTGAAAGAAAGATGAGTGAATCCTTTCTCCCCATATTAAAAATTTTTTATCAGATTTATATATATAGATTCTGTTAAGAGTTTATTAGATTAAACATCAGATTAAAAAGATGTTGGATGGGGACATGTATTCACAAGTGGAATATTGGAGAACCTGGGAGTGTGACCAGTGTGAGTGTGTAAGAGAATCATTCCCTGGAACTGTCATGGGAATGACCATCCATGTCCTCAGGGCCATCAGAAAGGAGGAGCACCTGCCTCATTGGAGTGAGCAGGCATGACCACACAACAAGGCTCCAATCTTTGTTCACATAGTTGACTCTGTAGAGTCTCAGGTGACCATGTCTCTTAAATTGTGCATCTGTTAAGCACATACACTGTAGTTCTGTGCATCTAACTGAATTTTAACTTAACCCACTACCCACCATCCCCAGTGTGTCCATGCACTGGTTGTGTGATGTCGAGGAAGTTATCTCCTCTCTAGGACACAATTTTTAGCTCCTCTCTAGGTCACAATTTTTCATCTGTAAAAGGAGTTCCTAATCCTCTAACCATCCTCAGTGGGTTTTGGTTGGGGTCAAAGGACATGCACACAGAGAAGATCACTGGGTACAGAAGTAGGTGCTTGATGATTTGTCTGAAGAATATAAAATATGATCTATAATAAGCACCAAGCACAGAATATATATAAATTATCACTATTTATGTTGCAAATTAAACCAACCTCTAAACATCTAAATTTTTATTTTCCTTGATGATTCTAACAACTGCCTCTTAAAGCTAAATGTGAGGAAACAGCAGACTGGTTGTGGTATATTAAATATAAGTGAGGACTAATTTGAGGATCAAAGGTGCTCTTTGGGGGATATCACTCGCCTGGTAGGAAAAGCATTAGCTGTCTCCCTCTGTCTCATGTACTTGTACTCTCTGTCTTGGAAATATCCTTCCCCACAGTTCCAGAATCTTGATGTTTAATTTAACACAAAGGTCTTTGAGAAGCACAACAGGGGGTTGTTTCTGGTAGTTCTGGCATTGAGGAAATTGAAATGTACATGTTTTTTCTCATTTATCAAAGACAGGCAAGAATCTAAACTGACATTTTATATCAAATGAATTATGAACTGTGTACTTTGTACCTAAGGGAACAACAACTAAATTGGAGTTTGGGATAAAAGAGAGAGAGAGAGACAAAAGTAGGTTTTTAATAAAACATACAGTAATTTCTGTTACTCCATCTCATGGTGACATGGCCAAACAGTCTTATTTTATAACTGGTGAATGGAAGTAGGCTCCTCGGAAATCGGTAAGATTTAAATATATTTGAGAGATTTTTCTCAGAAAGGATTAAATTTCTTCTTGTGTAGCTAGGTTTTACGAACAGTGAAACATTCTTGATAATCTAAAGTTAACTTTTACCTTTTTTGTCAATGCCCTCTTTATTAGAAAAAATAAATAACATTTGCAAATTCTTTGTCCAGAAAAAAGATAAGACTAAAAGTTGCTTTGAGGAATAAATATAGTATACAAGGTAAAAATAGCATGCATGAAAGTACGATATTCCATATCTCCTCTATTTATCTGTAACCCACACATACACATATGCACACCCACACACAAGCAAATTATCCTAGTGATTAAGAGCTTGGATTCTAAAATCAATCAATTGGATTTAAAACTAAATTTCTCCTCTTACTAGCCTGTATGATCTTGAACAAGTTATACAATCACACTTTGCCTCAGGTTTTTCTTTCCATAAAATGGGAGAAATCGTAGTCATAAGGTTGACACTGAGAGAATTTAGTATGATAAATGCTTGCAAAGGATGTAAGATGCTTGGACACATAATAATTGTCTATTTCATTGCAAAGTTATATCCTTCCCATTGTACATAAGAAGATTGAATAGCAACAAATTAGCTTCGCGCTTTTCAGTGGCTACTGATTCCTGATATATAGGAGACATTTGAATTAAACTTTTAAGGTAAAAGAAGATCCTATCGTGTCTGTGCAATATGCCCCAATAATCATTTTTTAAATTATTTATTTATTTATTTATTTTTTAAGATTTATTTATTTATGATAGATACAGAGAGAGAGAAAAAGAGGCAGAGACACAGGAGGAGGGAGAAGCAGACTCCATGCCGGGACCCTGACGTGGGATTCGATCCCAGGTCTCCAGGATCGTGCCCTGGGCCAAAGGCAGGCGCTAAACCACTGAGCCACCCAGGGATCCCCCCAATAATCATTTTTAAAATTACAAATTGAAGATTCTTGGGATGACATTTTCTCAAGGTTGTTACCAGTGTAATAGAGGAATATTTAGTTTTGACATTTCTAGGTAAAGCTATGTTTTGATTACTGTGCTTTGGTCAAAAGTAGTAGATATTCTAATTTGTGCTACATATAAATTAAAGAAGTATTATTAATATTAATACATTTGTTTCTACTTCCGAATTTCCTCCAGGTTTATAAGCCTAAAACTGACAAATTTCCTTCCTATTCATGCCATAGACTTTCTGATACTAGTGCTATACTGGATAGCAAGTGTGTGGCTAAATTACTAAAATGGTAACTCACTAATATTTTGATTATAGATTTTATTCACATGAGCTTGATTACCTAGTTATTAATCATTATTGTGGTTAAATGAGTATCAATTTTTTATTCTCAAATTTTCTACTACTTCATGAGCTGAAACCAGTTCTTATAAGTCCTTCAGGAATTTTTACCTTGATAATGACTATTATTTTACTCTCCTTAATAGGGAATGTGAAATCAATGGCCTATTGAAGTAAAAGGATGTCCCACACATAATCTTGCAGTTTTAAGACTAGATCTAGTTATTCATTGAGTAACTAATTAATCAATTTGAATATTAGATCCAGTCCCATTGTTAAGATGGCTTTTATAGGGCTGCCTAGGTAGCTCAGTGGTTGTCTGCCTTTTGCTTAGGTCATGATCACAGGGTCCTGGGATCAAGTCCCACATCAGGCTACCTGCAGGGAGCCTGCTTTTCATTCTGCCTGTATCTCTGCCTCTCTGTTCCTCTCATGAATAAATAAAATCTTAAAAAATATATATGGCTTTTATAACCAATCCCCTTTCTTTCATTAAATGACTAAACTTTTGTTAGCTATTCAAAGATCACTTAACTTCTTGATTCTTGATATTCCAGAATAGTAAATTTGGTTGCACCTGTAAGAAAGAATACTGGTTCTAATTCTAAAATGCAATAGTTTGTTTTATCAATTACCTTTTTTTTTTTTTTGTAACTACTCTTATCAGACACATTCAACAAATGAGTATTTTGTGTACTCTTTCTAAAGAGACTGACTTTGACGTAGCTTAATTTACTCATTGTTAAAATTTTTTATTAACCTTGCTAAGCACATTTATTTTATTTTTTAGCACATTTATTTTTAATTTTACAAATGGAAGATTCCTTAGGGAACTATTTTAATGAAGTAAGTGAACAATATTTTAACTAAAAATAGGATCGACTTAATCTATTATTATTTTTGTTGCATATATTTTAAAATATTTTTCCAATTGAAGATACAGTCTACACAAAGGGCTCAAGTAATCAGATTCTCAAGGAAAAGGAATTTAATCTATGTGACCTGGAAACTAACTTGGATGAATATGATGGTATTCAAAATAATAGGAATACTTAGGAACACTCTAAGGAATACTAAGAGAAATTCAAATGTCACAAGCAGGGCTGAAGTAGAGTCTAACTCTACAAGGGAAAAGAAGAAAATTTGGTTGGTGGTTTGAGATGTAACAACAAAAAAATTCTTCTGGGCATTATGACCACCAACTTCGGGGCTTCTAATTAGCCTGACAAAGTGACAGTTCCACATTCTAGTTGAACAAATAATGTATCTAATGAAACTCAAAATCCCGATTTTTCTTTGAGCACAATGAACTACATCACTCACAGCTTTGGGGTATTTCAAAATTAACAAAGGATGACTTTCTCGCCTGTCTGATGTTTCCTGGTTAACAAATTCACTGGAAAACTGTCTTGCAGAGTAATTTAAGCAACACTTTAATCTTAAACCACAAAGGGAGGTGGAGTTGGAGGTATGTTGCCATGGTCCTATGGATGCTAATGTGAAGTGGAATCTTTTGTTTCTCAAAATGGTCAATAGCAATTAGTATTCAGTGGTGTCTTTTTATTCTGGTGCCCTTGACCCACCTTTGCCACCCCTTTCTATATTACTCCTATTATAAACTGTAACTGGGGATATCCTGGCTTCTTTTCCATTCTAATTAAAGTACTCTTACTGAACACGGGGACAATTTTTCATTTCATGAGGAACAATTATTAGAGCTAGGTGAGATCTGCCAATTGGGTTTTTCATGTAACTTTTGACAAATATTTGCACCAATTTTTGACTGCTGTATTCTCGCACCAGTGAAATGTTGGTGAGATTTTGGATTTACCTCAGAAAGGTAGAACCAAATGAGTCAGTGAAAGAGCAGAGGCAAATGTCATACTATCTTCAGCTTTTACTCAATAATATACTCTAAAATATTTTATTTTGTCATTGAGCTGAGAGGTAAGTGCTGGATTTTTTTTAAACAAAAATTTATTTTATATCTATGCTTTCTTCCTAGGGCTTTGTCTTAAATACTCCTCTGCTGCACTGGTAACAACCTTGAACAAAACATCATCCTTTCTTGAGTTTGGGTCTATAATGCCTATAGCCATTGTTATGCATCTTATTTTTCTGTTTTTTCTCAGGAGACCTTTCTGAGAGCTTTCACAAAAAAGGGTGCCTTGACAAGTAAGAGAAAAAAAATCCTGATAAACAAAGATATAGAGAGACTGAGACAAAGAAGGACACAGTTTCTTCAAGTGTCTACTTCAAATAAACCTCCTCAAAATTTAAATGACATAATTATTTAAAAAAAAGAACCTCCAAAAATGTTTTACTTCCTTTTGAACATCCTAGCTCTAAGATTTCTCCGCCCTTCAAAGCAGTATCCAGACTGAGTTGGTTCTTTAGAATCCTGTGAGGCAGATGGGGAAGAGGCAGGTAAAGGAGGCTAGCCACACTCTGCCTCCAAAGAGGGTCAAGATTTTGGCTTGACTAGGTCACTATAAAAGGCATTCTTTAAAATAACAGGAGGAAGCTTACGTTTTGGACATAGGTTGCTGGATTCAAACAGCAGCTCAACAACTTAGTAGCTCTATGATCTTATGTAAATCACATATCATATCTGCTACAGTCCTAATATTTGTATCTCCCCAAAATTCATGTCGAAACCTAACACCCAGAGTAATGATATTAGGAGGTAGGAGCTGGGGAGGTGATTAGGTCATTAGGATGGAGCCCTCATGAATGGAAGTAATCCTTTCAAAAAGAGGCCTTGCCCCCTTCCACGATGTGAAGACGCAAAAGAAGGTACCATCCATGAATCAGGAAGTGGACCCTTCCCAGGCACTGAACCTACTGGTGCCTTGATCATGATCTTCCCATCCTCCAGAACTGTGAGAAATAAATTTCTGTTTATTATAATCTATCCAGTTTATGACATTTTCTTATAGCTGCCCAAACAGACTAAAACTTTGTCAAAGCCTCCCTTTTCTTGACCCACCCCTCTTAACTCATGGGATTATTATGAGGATTAAATGCAATTATTTGTATGAAGCATTAAGTTCAGTGCCTGGCATACAATAAATACTTAAAATTGACTTTACCATTTTAACATGTTTATCTTTATTCATGAACATCTAGATGTTAGTATCCTTTACAAGGCAGTTAACAAAGTTACTAAAGTTGTCAATTTGTTAAAAACTCTTAATATAATAAAATCAAAAACTTTGAACTTTGATCAACCTTCATTCATCCAAAAAATATTTATGGAGTTCTTTCTAGTTGCCAAGCATAATCCTAGTTCCTGGGCTAGAAAGATTTCTAGAACAGATATAGTGCATTCCCTCATGAAACTGTGGTTGCATTTTGTTGTTTCTTGTAATTGCATTTACTGCATGTTCTGGATCACACTTGGAAATCTCCAGGAAACACTGGAATGAATCAGGGCTACTCAGAGCTTGATTTTACTTTATTGGGTGAGGGGAGAGGGAGCTAATAAACTCACAATATGTGATTGTAAACAATAAAGTAAGACAACTATGTGAATGTTTTTAGGGTTGACTGTTAATTGTTATTTTGTTTTTAAGATTTTATTTATTTATTTGAGAGGACAGAGTGAGAGAGAGAGAGAGAGGGCACAAGCCTGAGGGAGGTGGACAGATGGAGAGGGAGAGGCGGACTCCCTGCTGAGCAAGGAGCCTAATGTGGGGCTCAATCCCAGGACCGCAGGGTCATGACCTGAGCCAAAGGCAGATGCTTCACCGACTGAGCCACCCAGGTGCCCCATCATTAATTTTGTAATCCTTTTGTACTTCTAATATTTATAGCTTGGAGACTACATAGTTAACAGGAAATAAAATGGATTTTTGAATCAAAATACACACCTTTGAGTTGGGACTGGCACTTCAGGCAATCGCAAGGTACTGTAAAAGTAATGCAATACCCACACCATTTAATTCAGAATATGAATTAAGAATTATAAGATCAAACAAGAAAATGTAGGTGCATTTAAATGTTAATTGTTATTGTTGTTATTATGTTTTGAAATGAAAATTTAAGAAATTTCTGAGTTAGCCAAAATATTATATTTCATATTATTTTAACATATGCTAATGCATTTAGTATAGTTTTCCAAGCTTTTGAAAATTTCTCTATCACCAGAGCATATCAATAAGCACTCCTCTCCTCACAGTGAAACTTTACTTGCATAAAATAAAGCAAAATAAACTTTACCTCCAGGCTACATGACTCCCCAGCCTAACCTTAATTCCTTTAATATGAAGTACGATGTGGTAAAAGCACAATCACTGAGTCAGTCAGGGATATGAGGATCTGAGTCAGGATCTGAGTCAATCAGGGATATCTGGTATCTCTAAACCTATATTTACCTATAAAATGGGGAAACAATACTACATAGAAGGATATTTTCAGTGTTACAAGATCATGTATGTGAAATAGTATCTAAATTGTTGAATGTTAACTTACAAATGAAAAATATTTTTAAAAATATCTAGTCTTAGTGCCTTCTTAGCGCAGTAGGCAGTGCCTCAGTCTCATAAAAATATCTAGTCTTTTTGACTAAAATGTAATGAGATCCTCAATTTTATGGCTCAGCTGATTGATGAGGTAAAAATCGGTTACTAACCTGATCAAAATTAAGATGGCTGGGCAGTTTAAGCTATTTAATGGGTATCAGGCATGAGTTTTCTAAATACTGTAAATTTTTAAACTGTTCACAAAATAGTGTAGGATCAGATATTGTTCTTTCATCAATATGCTTGTTACTGCAAATACTGTATTCAGAGATCTCACTACAGAGACATCAAGGATGGGAAAGAAAATTACAAAGAGAAACAATTAAATCTTAATGTACGTTCCTTGTCCTCAGGTAGCTTTCAACAAATCATAAACATACAGATTTCCCAAACATATTTAATTTCTCTCATATATGCAATCTCTGCTGTGGTGTGGGCTATAGCATCATCAGTTGGATTGTTTTAGCCACTAACTAGTTATAAACTGGGCTGGATTTGCCTATGGGGCAATTGTGGGGTTAACCCCAAAATACTGTCCTATTTCCATGAAAAAAAATTTTTTTAAATAATTGTTTTTAAAGATTTTATTTACTTATTCATGAGAGACACAGCGACATAGGCAAAGACATAGGCAGAGGAAGAAGCAGGCTTCCTACAGGGAACCCGATGTGAGACTCGATCCCAGGACCCTGGGATCATGATCTGAGCTTAAGGTAGACGCCCAACCACTGAACCACCCAGCCATCCCTATAACCACCAAGTTTCTTTGGTAATTACAAAATCACATTGTTTTTCAGGACATTAAGCAACTCAGTAACCTTCACTTAAGGAGAGATTTTGGAGTAAACTATGAGGTATTCATTGTATGAGTAACAGACATAGCAGAACCATGTGTCATATTGGGGGAAAGTTCAAGATCATAACAATAGAAAGCACTTAATAGCCTTTATAGTGTATATTTTACTGTATTATGTAAATATTATAAACTGGCTTAGCCCTCACAAAGCAACCCTATGAAGTATGTACTATTTTTATCCTTATTTTATTGATGAGAAAACTGAGACACAGAGAGGTTAAGGGACTTGTTCAACAACAAAAAGCATCAGGATTTGAACCCAAGTGATGGATCTTAACCAATGCACAGACATCTGTTCTATGATTTAGCTATCATAAACTCCAAATAAAAATATTTCAAGAAATTGGCAATAATCTATTTAAGTTGAACCTTTTTAAAGAGCTAACTAGACTTAAATAACTTTTTTTATGTAACTATTAGAGCACTTACGAGATTTTGCAAATTTAGTATTGCTTACCAAAGAAATATTAAACAAATGCTAAAATTTGATTTCTGCAGAGCTAAACAAGCCCCATCTTAAAGTATGTGTTTTCTAACTACAAAAGTAATACATGTACATGATAGAAAACTTGAAAATTACCAAAGTATGAAACAATCATCCCTAATTATATTACCCAGAGACAGCCATTCATATACTATATGAATATATACTTATATACTAAGAGAGTAGCAAATGTCTACAATATTGAGGTCAGGACTATCTGATTTAATAAAAAGCTTATTGAAGATTTAAAATTTTTAGTTGAGGAAAATACACAAACAAGCATTTTAGAAACTAAGAAATGTTAAATGGCCAACAAGCCTGTTTTTAATACTTTTATCATAGTTTTTTGCTTTAATCTTTATATATCTAGCCCCCAATACTCCCATGAACTCCAGGCCCTTAGAGCCAACCACCTTCTAAAAATATAATGGACCCTGTTGGTGGAATGCATATTGGTACAGCCTTTGTGGAAAACAGTATGGAGGTTTCTTAAAAAATTAAAAATAGAAATACCATATGATCCAGTAATTCCACTATTGGGTATTTACCTGACGAAAATGAGAACGCTAATTTGAAAAATTATATTCACACTATTTTTACTGCAGCAAAGATTTAGAAGAACCCAAGTGTCCATCCATAGATGAGTGAATAAAGATGATGGATGGAATATTAGCCATGAAAAAGAGTGAGATTTTCCCATTTGTGACAACATGAATGGACCTAAGGGGTATAATGCTAAATGAGATAAGTCAGAGAAAGACAAATGCTATATGATTTCACTCATAAGTGGACATTAAGAAACAAAACAAATGAATAAACAAAGAAAAAAGAGACAAGCAATAGACTTTCAAGTACAGAGAACAAACTGGTGGTTGCCAGAGGAAAGGTGAGTAGAAGCATAGGTGAAATAGATAAAGGGGCCTAAAAGGTACAGACTTTCAGTTATAAAATAAGTAAGTCAGAGAGATGAAAAGTACAGCATAAGGAATGTAACTGATAACATTGTAATAATGTTATTTGCTGACAGATGATGCCAATACTTATGGTGAGCTGAATAATGTATAGAATTGTGTTGTATGCCCTAAACTAATATAACACTGTTTATTATTTATATATACAATATAATCGATACATATAGGCATTTCAGAACCAGCCAAGTTCTTGGTCCATAAAATATCAGCCTTGTTAAGTGAATATTCCATATCTGTAAAAATATCGCCCACGATTATTTTGTAAAGTCGTATTACCAAAAAATGCATACAATGGCATAGAATTTTCACCACATATTGTAAAACGAACAAAGTTTACTAAATAATTTATTTAATGTATTTAGCTTAATCATTTCAAATTTCAAAAAATTATGCATAAATATATTTGTAGAGAAGAAAGACAGGAGAGATAGTCTATAATAGTATATGAATGGCTGTCTCAGGGGAATATAATTAGGGATGATTGTTTCATACTTTGGTAATTTTCAAGTTTTCTATCATGTACATGTATTACTTTTGTAGTTAGAAAACACATACTTTAAGATGGGGCTTGTTTAGCTCTGCAGAAATCAAATTTTAGCATTTGTTTAATATTTCTTTGGTAAGCAATACTAAATTTGCAAAATCTCGTAAGTGCTCTAATAGTTACGTAAAAAAAATTAAAAATAAGTTTTCTGTTTTCAAGTATTTTTATTGCTATTACTTTGGTGTTATAGGGAAAAGCCATGGCTAGGCTTAAGTTTAAGATTCAAGTTGATGTTGAGATATGAGTTACAGTCTTGGAACCAACAGATATGTGAGGCCATAGGTTGCCATTTATTATCATATACTCCAGACATGTTGCTTGACCTTTCTAACCTCAGTTTGCACGTCTGTGGGATGGGGCTTTGAGAGAAATAAGTGATAAAACGAATGTATATTAAAGTAGTATTTCTGATCTAATTTGATATTACTATATTAGTACTCTCCAAACAATCTTTTATGTTAAAAATTATTCATTTTCAGGAAATTGAGTCTTTCTTTGTAAATGGAAAATATAGTCTGGATCCTAATAATTATGGGGTCATAGGGGAAAGAAATTTTTCTGCAGATCTTGTCTTCTACCAACAACTCCATCTATCCATCCATTCATTCATTCATCCATCCATGTTTATAGGACAACTTGTGCAAATGAAGCACTGTGCTGGGCACTACAGTATCCTCTTACATAATTTTGTTTCCTTCATAAAATTCCTCTCAGATTCTGTGTATTTCTTGAAAAATTATTGATCTGGCATTTTTATTGATCCATATGATCATTTTGAATCAACTGTATAGCCAATCTGAATAACACTGATGAACTCCAATATGTAGCAGGCTAAAAGTAAGATTCTTCATGAATTTTTAGCAACTTCCCTTGAGGAAAAGAAAATCGGAGTTTCGTTGTGATCTACTCTGGTCAGAATCCACAAGGAGTGTTTAGCTTAAGTATAAGGCTTCATATTTTTGAAGATATGTTATCAAACTGAACACATCCAAGTCAGGTACCAAGGCTAGATAATGGTTGAGGAATACTGGCGTCTAGTTGGAGGAAGCAGAGATGTTTAACCCAAAATGGAGAAGTTTAGTCAAGGAGAAGACCACCATTTAAATATGCCTGCATTTCTATCTCATGATGCTAGTAGAGGCTTGTTCTTGGAAATTAGTACAACCAAGACAAGGACCTATAGAGTACAGTGTTAGCATGACCAACCATATGCACCCACTGTCCCTGATAGCCCCAATTTATACCAGCTGCAGCTCAATTAACCCTGTGAACTATATAGAGTACCCTATTTCACTCTTGGAGGTCCCCAGGTGGGCAAAAGATTATATTCACCCTAAGTCTTGTAGATGTGATACAGTGTTTCATTCTATATCAGAAGGAATTTACCAGCAACAAGAACTGTCCAATAGTGTAATGAGGCAACATACAAAGCAACTATTTTCCTTTCACTGGTAATGAAGACACAAAGGCCTAAGTGTCACCTGCCTAGGATGTTTTAGGCAAGAATCCCTTAACTGGTGGTGGCGTTATAAGCTACCTGCACTCCAGAGTTGATATACTCTTGTTTTATTTTTAATATTCTATGGTCAAAGGTAAATTCCATGGCATACATATTGATAACACTTATAATTCTTTAAATATATTTTTCTTACATGGAGACCTCACCATTTGGAATTTCATTGAATTTCTGTGGGCTTGACTAATTTCTGAGAATTAGCAAATTCACAAAAGTAGTTCCTTGTAGATCATAAGGAAATAGAGGTCCTGCTGTGATAAATAAGACCAGGAAAGAACTGTTGAGGAATATGAGTTGGACAGGGGCACCTGGGTGGCTCAGTCAGTTACGCATCGGCCTTAGGCTCAGGTCATGATCTCGGGGCGCTACGATCACTCCCAAGTTGGGCTCCCTGCTCAGCGGGGAGGTTGTTTCTCCCTCTCTGCCTGCCTCTCCATCCTGCTTGTGCACTCTCTCTCGCTTACTCTCTCTCAAATAAATAAATAAAATCTTAAAAAAAAAAAAAAGAATGTGAATTGGACAGAACATAAATCCAATCTTTACTAAAACTAATCTATTTACTATTGTAAATGGTTTGTTTTTATGCTTATTTGACAAACTTAATTTTTTAGAGATTATTTATTTGAGAGAGAGAGAGAGAAAAAAAAAAGTGTGTGTGTGAGCGTTGGGAGGGGTAGAGGAAGAGGGAAAAACTCTCAAGCACACTCCATGCTGAGCAAGGACCCCCACATGGAGCTCAGGCCCAGGACCCTGAGGTGATGACCTGAGCCAAAATCAAGAGTCAGTTGCTTAACCAACTGAGCCACCCAGGCACCCCAATTAATATAATATTTATTTTCTAGTATCAGTCCCCTACTATAACATCCTGTTCTGCAGTATAGAATTCAGAGCACTGTCTTTGAATTTAAAGTCCCAGTTCAAGTCCTCACTCTGCTAGTAACCACTTCTGTGATTTGAGAGAAAATATTTAACCTCTCTGAGCTTCCGATTCTTTATCTATATTGCAGAGAGATAACACTGCAATTTATAGTGTAATTCTTAGGATTAGAAATAATTATGTTAAAAAAAGAACACCCTAGCACAAAGTATGTGTTCAAAAACTTAGATATTATGAGAGACTGTTTTGCAAACATTAAATCTATTTTAACCTACTTGCCACTATTTAATGCTGCTCTATTTGTACATCCTTGTGCTCAAGGTTGACTGTCCATTTGTTAGCACATCTGCATATTCCTCATAATTAATATCTTTTTTAATGACATATGGTTTAGTGACTGGAAATTGAGTCTTGCCTTCTGTTTTCAATTTGTTTATGACTCAACGACTCAATGTATGTGTCTGAACTTTAATTTTCCATTCTGGAAACTAGAATTTAAAATCCTTGCTCATATGTAGCTATTTCAGAAAATGAGAGGAAATGTGTAATCCAAGGATTTTGAGTATGTGCCAGGCTGTTCAGCGGTGCAGCCAGGATGCATATAGATAAAGGGCCATGGTTTCTCTTGCGTTAACAGGGAAATCTAAGTGAGGATGCCAGCAATCTACCCTCTGAAGGGGGGTGGGTAGGGGTGGGTAGTTTGGGCTAGGCTGGAGTCGGATTCCAAGTGAAGCCAGGAAGAAGCAGCACATAGGCTTGGAATGAGTGTGAGCATAGTTGATGGAATCCTAGGTCCTGGAATCAGGCTGAGGACATGACCACCCCTCAGGAACTGTCTCACATGGCCCCCATGGCAGTGCCCCTTCAAGGCCTGTGCCTCTGAAAGACAAGGTCCAGTGCACATTTGGATGTGAGTTTTTGGCTTCTGAATCCCCTGAAACACTTCTACCTCTTTTATGCTGGGTACACATTCTGTGGTGTTACAGTTATTCAAGTCATGTCTTATCTCTCTGCTAAATATAAGGTAGATGGTCTAAACCCCTCTTTCCCTTTGCTCTACCCCTTTCCTTTCCCCCAGTAAAGAATCTTGAGCAGAATGACATTTGATCTATTTTGTGACAGATTTGAATTTAATACAATATATCATAGACTTCTTCAATATCTTAATGTAATATTTGATTCCAGTATTTTATTTTATTTATTTTTTATAAAAATTTATTTATTTATTAGAGAGAGTGTCCACATGCAAACAAGGGGAGGAGTAG
The DNA here is from genome assembly GCF_018345385.1 of Vulpes lagopus. NCBI lineage: Eukaryota > Metazoa > Chordata > Mammalia > Carnivora > Canidae > Vulpes > Vulpes lagopus. The sequence goes on from NC_054834.1 coordinate 37,983,456, forward strand.
AAGGAGAGGATGAGAGAGACAATCTCCAGCAGACTCCCCACGGAGCATGGAGCTGGACTAGATCTCATAACCCTGAGATCATGACTTGAGCTGAAGTCAAGAGTCAGTCACTTAACCAACTGAACCACCCACGCATCCCTATTCCAGTATTTTAAATACACGCACGTACACACAAAAACACACTGCAGTAGTAACAAGTTGGTGGGCTATCCTGAGAAATGGGTGCCTATGAGAAGTGTACTGAATTCATTTTCTCCCCCAAAATTTCCTCTTTTGGCCACTACAGCCTTGGTAGTCACCAGTCACATGGAAAAATGGAAAAAAAAAAGTCTCTGTTTTTGCTTTTTAGAGCCCCCCTCTGGGATCTATCAGTTTGTAAGGGGCCAAAGTTTAGGGCATTGTTTGTTTGTTTGTTTGTTTGTTTTTAGAGAAGAATCCATAAGTGCACATCATTTAAAAGTTTAATAAAATCACATATTTAAAAGATCATAGCATCTAGACTAGTCCGATCTGTGATTTAATTTATGGCTTAATGTGTTGTATTCAGTTTGCCTTCCAAAAAAGGTTAAATTTGAAATTTTATTAAAAACTCTCTTCCTTTGGATTTATAGATTGGGGTAGCTGTTTTATCCACTTGCCGTGTAGAATTAGTATTTACTGGACAAGATGTGTTGATTCAGGAGGTTGTCTGTGGAGTGCTTGCCCCGTGAGGGTCATATTAAACTCGAGAGAAGCTTTTTGAGCAACATAGCATCTTGGAGACAATATATCAAGCTGATAGATACACGGCTCTTCTGTTAAGAAACCAGGGGTGAAATTATGGCTGGCTCCCAGTTATTGCTTTGGTGCTAAGGAGCCTCTAAGGAATAGGTCTAGGATAAAAGGGGTTAACCAGAGGGGAAAGAAAGGTTTCCAGAATTCACTGTTACTAGAAGCATGCAAAATGAATAGTTACGTGTAAATAATTTCAGATGATCACTCTGTCTGGAAATATTTTGCAATTTTATATAATCAGAGTGTGACCAATTTAATGGGACACATTTTTTTTTTGTATCTCTCAGAAGAGAATCCAAGATATACTATATTATTATTATGGAGCCCACTTTGGGGCACTCCTCCCTTCTTTCTTAATAGCATGGTCATGCAGTTTTAAACACATGAATGGATTTTTGTGTATATATTTAAAACTCCAGTTTTTTCATGTTGGTGGCTTATCAGTACTGATTTTTCTTCCAAATCTGGATTGTTGATGACATTATATTCCTTGATATAGAAAAGTTAGATAATAAAATAGTCAAATGAGGGGCATGACTTTTTATGTTCTACATCATATACACAATTTTGTACTTTACTTTTTGTCCGTGCCCTTTCGATATCTGCTCACATATTATGAATCAGTTAAACAACATATAGCAGGTAAGAAATACTCATTGTCAAAACTATATGTGCTCACAGATAAATGATCAATTAGCAAGTCCATAGCAGTGGATTATGGGATAAGTGGCCCTGGACAGCCATCCTACTGCATCCTGGGCATGTCATACACCTAATGAGTGAGGGGACAATTTCATACCATTTCATCTCTCCCAGAGCATCTGGTTCATCCTCACACTTCAGCACTGACCTGATATACCTTTGCTTTTATTTTGCTCACTGAGACAATGGAGATCATCAGAAGAGATCCTTGCTGTTTTTCCATCATGAAATCTACCTCTCTCTCTGTGTCAGCAGTCTCTGAATTCCCTTCTGCGCACTAGGTTGACCACTACTCTGTGCAACAGCCATGGTGCCCCAGCTTGCCTGTCTCTCTCCCACACAAGGAATTGGAATCCTAGGCAGTTAATCTTCCTTCTGCTCCATTATCATTTCCCCAAATGTCTTCCAGATCTTTCCAATAGGTGTGCATACATTATAACGTCTCCCAGTTCCTAGCACACCTTCTTTTAATACCAGAAGCTTCTCTAAATGCTGCCCCATTTTCTACTCCCCACTAGAACAAAATCCTTCAAGAAGTTGCCTGTGCTCACGCTCCCCTCATTCCCTTCCCAATCATTCCAGTCCCAATGTTGTGCCCGCTGCTACCCTGCGTCTCTTCTTGGCAACACCACCAAACACCCCTACTTGGCCAAATGCAAACTATAATTCTTGGTCTCTTTCCTTAGACTTTTGACATTTGACAGCACATTTGACAAGAATTGATCAGTCCTTCCTTTTTGATGTTCTTTTTTGGCTTGACTTCCAGGCTGTACATTTTCTAGGTTTTTGTTCTCATTCACTGACCCTCCTTTATGCCTCCTTTGCTGTAGAAGATCCCTCCTGACCTCAGAAATGTTGGTGGACCTCATGGCTCAGTTCCCAGACATCTTCTGTGCTTACTCCATCTACACTCACCCCCTGGGTTATTTCATCAAATCTCAGCTATTAAGTACCACACATACCATCATCCACAGCTCTTATCCAGACTCATACCTGCAGCTTCTTCCTTGATGCTCCTCCTGGCGATGTGTGTCCTCTTCAGTGTAACATGGACAAAGAATTCCCAACATCCCCACCACCACCACCACCACCCCATAACTGATCTCTCCCCTCAGTGTTCCCCAGCTCAGCAATGGCACCATCATTCACCTGGGCGGTTAGGTTAAACACACTGACATCATCTTTAACTCCTTTATTTTCTCTTAGCAAAATACTTTCCACTCACTTGAGCAGCAGAATATACCACCACCTCTGCTGCTATTGCTCAAATCCGTGCCATTGTCACCTTTTACCTGGATATCTACCATAGGTGATTTCCCTAGGTCTACTCTTGCCCCTATTCCTCCATTAGCATAGAGCAGCCTTTATAGGTTCCACATGACACCATGTCCTTTATTAAAACCCAGAAATGGCCTCCAAATCTGTTTCAAAGAGAATCCAGAGCCCTTAGTATATTTTCAAGGCCTAGAACTAGAACAGATCTCAAGAGATCTAGACCCTGTCTGTCCCTCCAACCTCTTTTCTTTTCCTCCTCTTTGGCCTATGTCAGCCACACTGGCCTCTCCACTGCTCTCGAACACAACAGGTGCTTCCTCTTCTCGTTGCCCTTGCACCTACTGCCTCCCTAGCTGGATTGCCCTTCCTCCAGACATTCTCATGACCACTGAGGTCTCTGCTCAAATGTCATCTATGACATATTCTTCCTAGGGCTTTCCTGTCCAGTTTCAATTGTTACATAATAATAAAATTGCATGCTTCTTTTCACTTGCTCTTCTCTTACCCTGGTTTATTTTCCTCCTAAGCTTATCTGTCTAGTATGATCTTAGATACCTGTTTGCTTAACACTTGCTCTCACTGTTTACATGTAAGTTCCACAGGGTCAGGGGCCATGTCTGTTTTACTCGGTGCTGTTAGCCCTCCACACAAAGAATACTACTTTGTGCAGAGTAGAAGCTCAATAAATGTTTATTGGATAAATTAGTGGATTATTGATGAACTCAAAACCCTTACGACAGATTGATGAAACCTGTAATGTAATTCGCCCATTCTCATCACTGACCATTCATTAGCTTCATAGTTCACAGGCAGGTTCTCCTGTGGGGGAAGGAATGTAAAACTCGCACACTACATAAAGCTATGTATAAAAAGGAGTTGAAAAAGAACCCTGATAGTTGTTTTCATAATTTTGGTCCCTTCTCCTTCTTCATCAATGACCTCTAGGAATCTTTGGCCATTAGAAACTTCTATTACAATAATTACAGTGTTCCTAAAAACTTATAGTAGCACTAAATTATGCTATGGGAAGTTCAGATCAGTCCAACACAATAATAATAATAGTAATAATAATAGTAACAATAATAATAACAGCAGCAATAACAACTAATAATTACCAAGACCCAAAATAAGGTGCTTTATTTACATTGTCTGATCTTCACAACAATTCTCAAAAGAAAGCTATCCCCATTCTAAAGATAAGAAACATAGGCTCAAAGCCATTAGGTGATTAGCCTAAATTCACAGAGCTTTGCTTAATTTTCTTTTAAGTTTCAGGCTAGCTTTGGAACAAATTTCGATAGGATAGGCTCATTCGAGTTATACCTGTTGGAAAAATTAATTTAATAACCAGAGTCATCTTGTCATATTTTAAATTAGAATATTCTGGTTTTAGTTTTGTTCATTCCTGTTGGACCTTGTAGAACTATTCAAAAAGAGTTCCTTGATAGATTATATCAGGCAGATAATCTGAATTCAGGAAAAATTGGCCAGAGATTTAACTAGACTAGAAAAAGCAAGATGTATGTTTCAACTTGCAACATATTTGAATAAGGTCAACTGATGGTATAAATCATTTGAGGAAAGAACTTTAGTTTTTATATTTTCATAGATGATAATCAAGTCTGGAATGTGCTATTTTCACCCAATCATGTATAGTTATCATAGTAGAAAAATACAATTGTAATAAATGGTCCTCAAAAAAAAAAGCCAGTTGTATTCAAGAGTAGTGTGATTAAGTGTGGCAATGGGTGATATAGATGGGAGAAATAAAAGACCTGGACTCCTTCACTGTTTGATTGCTTGATTGCTGAGCAAGAGTTAAATTAAAAAGGTACTTTGGTATCTGGTTCACTAAGTTCCCTACATATTTTCAATTAGATAAACAGAAGTACAGGTGGGAATGTGGTACATATTCATTTGTCTTGCTGTTTGGGGGCTGGCTTTTAAGATTGAAATACTAATGTAATTGTGTTGAAATGAACAATAAGGAAGTACAGTAGTTCAGGAATGAAAATGTTAAATTAAATGGACCATGTTTAACATTGTTGTTGGTCCTGAGGAACAGTTTTTCCAGTATATGGAGCATTTCGATTCCATCCAGCATATGTTCTCCACAGTTTTCTCTGCTCTAATTCATCTGTGTTTTTCGACAGCTCCAGATGGCGTGCTGCCTCCGAGGCTTTCATCTGCCACTCCAACCAGTCTTCAGGTTGTCTGGTCTACACCAGCTCGTAACAACGCTCCCGGCTCTCCCAGATACCAGCTCCAGATGAGGCCTGGCCACTCCACCCATGGATTTCTAGAGTGAGCATCCTACTTTGTCCATCCTCCTAACTGTCCTCTGGATTACACAATGTGGATATAATTTACTTTGTCTTAATTTTTGAATAGGTCAGTTCTTACTTGCAACAAATAAAGGCTGCCTTTTAGAAGTTCAAACAAACAAACAAGAACACCCTAGGAGATAATTATTTGCTTTGCAAAAAGATCTGTTTTTCATTTATATAGCATTATATAAGATTTCTTCCCCCTTAACTTTTCATGAACATATGTGCTGCATAAAGCAAGCATATACCTAAACTGAAAAAAAGAATGCTGTCTGAACTGTAGAAACAAAATTATAATACCTGGTCTATAAATTCTATGTGGTAATCAGTCTCAAGAGTAGACTCGAATTTTCTCAATACTACTAGGATTTACATCTCATATAAATGCAGTAGGGCAAACCCTCAGCCAAATGGCTCCTTATTTTAAGAGAGATCTCCTGTAACAACAGAAAATCACAGTGCTTATCTGTATGTTGACATTCCCTGAAAATTCTTTGCAACAAGATTTTACTTGTGTATTTGTTTTAAATTTCTTTGAGTATCTAAAGCTTCCTAGTTAACATTTCTTTCCTATGTAGGTTATTTTCCAGTCCTTCTGCATCGTTAAGCTATGAAGTGAGAGATCTCCAACCGTACACAGAATATGAGTTTCGGTTGGTTGCCTCCAATGGATTTGGCAGTGCACCTAGTTCTTGGATTCTATTCGTGACCACAGAGGACAGTAAGTGGTCTGAATGATATACCGCCAAATGTTGTCTACATTAGGGACTATTAAATGTCTTCAGTTTTTCCAAAACAGAGACATAAGCCTCCCCTATTTTCTTGATAGTTAGTGATAATAATCTTTTCTAGGGCAAGGGTAGTCAGACTCTGCAGAAAAAGACAAAAAATGTAGGCTTGAGGGATTTGGAGGGTGAGGACCTCAGAAGAAAAATCACTCGGGAAGAAGTAATTCACAATAAATTATGACATGGCCCCATTCTATCCTTTGGAGTACATCTAGGTGTCCTGTAAGATGAAAGTTATCATCTCCCACTCAGTGTACTCTGCTTTGGAGGAGTTCTGCAGGCAGAGGGACATGAAATTGGGGTCTTACTTCATGAGGATGCTTACCATCTCCTTATATGTTTTCCTGGAAACAGAGTCCATTATACTATTAGTCACACCTGAAAGACAGAATTCAGAATAGAGAAGTATACATAATCTGATAACAGTGATTCTACACTATCACAAAGAGGAGATTGGGATTGCCTTATTCAATCAAGAGACTTTTCTAGTTTTTCATGAAAGAGTCACATGTATGTTCTATATATAACTAGGTTATATATAGAAAATGAATACATGGCTATACTACTTAGTTTTATATAAATTACCTCTATAAAAGCATATATATGGAAGTATAATTTTTTTTTTTTTTAAGGAAAGTTTCAAATTAAATCAAGCTCTATGGAGTGAATGAGGACACTGCATCTTTGAACAATGAGGTTTTTAGGGTTAATCTTGTCAAGTCTTTTAATCAGAGGCTCCTTTGAAGATGTGGCTCTGTTGGCCAATTGCCATTCTGGCTCTATATCCAATGAGCACCTGAGTGACTTTCAAAAGGCTAGATATTAATCAAAAGACATGGTATTTGAAACAATATCAATTGTATATTAAATAGATTCTTTTATTTCTGTAATACCCTTAATTATATTATTTTAGTGAGGAAAAGACATCAAATGAGATAGAATCAGAACTATTTACCTTCCCTAAAGCTTACTTTATTTTTTAGAAAGGCCATTATGAACAATAATATATAATACTTCATCCATTTCTCTCAATTTGTAATTACTCCCTGGGAGCAAGTTAGGTACTTTGCAAGGGCACATCTAGTCCTTTTGGTCTCTTGGGTACCATTTAGTAAATTATCAGCACAGTGCAATAAACGACACCCAGGGCCCAGAAAGCATTAACGCACTACACAATGCACCTACACCCCTTTTAAGGGGAACATCACACATGCTCTGGGGAATCTGACAGCATAGTCACCAACTGTATACAGATTTATGAACCATAGAGCTCACACTCAAAATAGATTTTTTAAAAGAAATTTTAAAAAAAAACAACTGAAAATAGACTTTCAGTTGTCTTTCTTAGGTATAGAATATTTGATGGCGCTCAATAAAGGGTAACTAAAAATAATTAATCAGTCCACTATAGAGGTGATGGCTCCTTAGAATGCCACATTGGAAGAGGAGGGAAATGGACTCCTTTTTTAGAACCTATAATTTCTATTCCCACAGAGGAAGGGCAACACTTGGATTTCCTCAGTGGTGATTCTCTTGTCTAGAGGCCATGATCTTCTATCTACAGGCAGGAAGTTATCACATAAATAAAGTATAAAACATTGCAAAGTACCAGTCAGCATAGCATGCTTTGTTGAGCAAACTTCTGCCTTATCTTACCATAAAACAAGTCTTACAAAATCTATGTGGTCAGAATTTTCATGCACATAGACATTGTCCTCTTTTTGAGTTTTAGGGCCTGGGTTTGAAATGAATAGTATTAACCTATTATCTCCTTTAAGAATTGGTAACACATGACTGTATAGCAAGTATTAACCCAAGAAACCCAGCCATCATTTTTATTAAAATCCTTTCCTTCTTCTTCTGCTTCATGTGCACACTGCGAAGTCATATACATTATGAAAGAGCCAAAGGTGGGCCCCATTGCACCCTAAGTTAAGTGACCAGTGCCTGCTTACCCTGACACATAACGGCAGTGCACTCTATATTTTGGGTGTCAGTGAAGATGGATGCCATCTCTGAAAGGATGTGCAATTGAGTTGACAAAGAGTGAGAGATTGGCATTGGGCACAAGCAGTTTTTCTGTCAAGGCTTCAAAGCATTGCTTATGAAACCACCCATGGTGACAGCTCCATGCCAGAATCACACTTCATACTTGATCCTGACCAGCACCACCCATTTGCCCAAGTGCAATTTCTAATGTAAAAATTCTGCATATCGTCTTACAGAATAAAATAGAGAAGTCACCTCATGCCCACATTTAAATTTCATACCATCAATAGGCACCTTTCTGTATCAGCCAAAGCCTCGAAACTTTCTTGTGCCATAAAAGGTCACCAAGAGCAGTATTTTTAGCGTGATGTAGCAAGACTGTGATTTTCATCAAGCCTGTGACATGGCTGAAACCAGAAAGAGATACCTAGGCAGGAAATGAACTGTACACAGAGAAACAAATGCTTGGGTGCAAAGAGAAATTCTCATGGACAGAGAAAGGATGTGAAGAATTTTAATAGATTTTTTTCAAATAATTTGTCATTTATATCAGAGTGCCACCAATATCCAGTTCCATGCATTTTTAAAAATCTAGTGTGCTGATGCCAAATAATAATAATGCACATTTCCTATGAATATTTTAAATCCTGTTAAATGTGTGTTAATAAAAGATGTTTGTTCCAGCCAACTTGGTCAGTGTAGTGTTCGACTATTTGCAACCAGATAAATACAAACAGCTCATGGTTTTCGTTGTGTGTGTGTATGTGTGTGTAGGTGTTCTGGTGCTTTATTTTATTTTATTCATTTATTTATTTATTTATTTATTTATTTATTTATTTATTTATTATTTATTTATTTATTATTTTGCATGCTGGGAGTCCAAGCACCTGGCATATCTGCAGTTTGAAAAAATACATTAGGATTGTGTTAGACATGGATGCATATGATTGATAACATGAAGATACTTGCCAAAGCACTGAAGTTTTTGGTATTTTTTAACCTGCAATAACCGTCACTGTTGATTATATTATTACTCCTTTTCTCTTGTGTGTTCGCAATTGTTTTCTGTGTAGTATATGCATGTAGAAATTGTAGGTGGCTGGAAGGGTAAGTCTTGTAACTTTAGCATGTGGACATGTACTTTGACCTACTAAAATCCTGTCCTGGGTAAAATATAAGGTAACCCACTTTTCTTTAAAAATGTCATTCTCTATACCAACAAAAGTCAGATAATCTGTTTTTCTCAAAGTTTTCTGGGTAACAGGATTGAAATATGCAATATCTATATTTCAGTCATTTTAACAGTGAACATTTATGGCACACACAGCAATCAGCTCAACTTAATGAAAATGAGATTGTTTTTTAAAAATCGCTCCTCTCCTTCCAAAACAAAAACTCAAATTGGTTCTAGAGTAGACCATTGAGTTATCATGTTGTTTTAAATGACTTTAAAAATTTGAGCATTTTACTAAATTTGAAGTTAAATACTCCACATATATATTTTTAACCACTAATCTAAGAGGCATTATTAAATAAAAATTGTGGGATTTGAACGTTTTATTCTTTAGACTTACTTAGACAATTTTTCATGGCTCATTATTTTGCTAACAAACTGTTCACGAGTTTTGCCTGGAGTATGCTAGAACTTAGGGCTATGTATCCTATCATCTAGACAGTACTTTAAGTTTATTCATTATGTTAGTCCTTGTTATTTTTCCCTACACATACAATTGCACCAGAGTTAAGGATGAAGCAATGAGGGATACTATTTTAGTATTTGGATGCTGCTTTACTTTTTCTGTTAGCATTTTTGAGTATCTTCTCCTCAACCCCCTCATTCATCTCTGAGATTCTTATAACAGTTTACAAAGGAACAGAGGTTCTTCTGAAGTGAGACAGAGAGACATTGCAATGTTAGTCAAAATCTGTATCTAACAGAACACACGTCTTCCTTGTTTGTAGTCTGGAAAAATCTGCTCATTCATCAGACCTCAGCCCAAATGTCACCTCCTTTGTGAAGCCTTCCCTTCTCATTGCTACTGTAGAGTTTTGATTTGTATCGTCCTCCATCAGTATCTGCTTCTGAACTGCAACTTCTCAGGATCTAAGGCTCTGTCTCATTTATCTTTGTATTATTGTCTCCCCTTATCTGCCATTTTGAGTTATGGGTGTTAATCTCTTACTGTGCCTAATTTATAAACTATCATAGGTATGTATGTATCAGAAAAACATAGTGAGTATAGAGTTCAACACGATCTGCAGCTTCAGGTACCCACTAAGAGTCTTGAAATGAATCCCCTGCAGATAAGGGGGGATGACTGTATATCTAGTGCCTGGTGGAGGATCTGATATAGAATAGGTGCCCAAACATTATCAATTGAAGTATTGATTAAGAAGACTTTTATATAAGCAAATCCATGAAAACCCCACCAAGCAAACCTTGTCTGGGTACCTGCCCTGTACCAGAGACTTGAAGAGACATCAAAGTTACAAGGATGAGGAACATCCTGTTCTTTCCTTGAATCACCCATTTTCTGGCAAGGGGAACATAGAGTGAAACCATATTTAGAGTATAGAGAACTAAGGCTTCTATGAGAGCAAGCCCAGAGGCCAATTGTTTCCCTCAACATGGGATGTCAGGAAAGCTTTTCCTGAGGAGAAGACCAGGAGAAGGAATAGGGAATGATTTATTTGGAGTTCACTTTAATATCAGATTTCAAATTGATTTCCTCACAGTTGGTCCAGAAGAAGCAATTGCTGTTGGGCTGCCCACTGACACAGGAGACCTGGGGCGGGTGGCTTGCGGGGTGTCCTACCAATGGTTTCAGCTTCAGTCTGAGATAAGATCGGTGAGGATGAGAGGCAAATGTGAGAAAGAAATCCCAAAAGCAGTTTTCATTCTCTCCCTTGGCCAGAGGCAGACTGCTGGCTGTCCCTCTGATTCAACATTGACTGTCTTGACCAAGATAATGAGTGTTCTAATTAGAGAGGCGTCTGTTAGCCCAAAATCACGTCTAGTTCAAAATGAAGTGGGGAGGGGTATGTAGGAAGAAGAGTCCCAGAAGGAAAACACTTTTTCTTATTCTCAAAACCTGTAATAAGAGTAAACACTCTGAGCCTTGTGACAGGGAGAAGTAAAACTGCAGTATGAAATGAGATTAATTGACCAAGATAATTCCAGAGTAGAATTTTCTAGATCATTTAATAAATATGTTTGTGCTCTTACAAGTATTTATATTTTGAAATTAATATTGCATTGGCCAGAATCTTTTTATTAGTGTGTTTTGGAATTTGAAGTCTCATTCTGCACCTTAAAAAAATGTTCTTGGGACACCCAGGTGGCTCTGCGGTCAGGCGTCTGCCTTCAGCTCAGGTCGTGATCCCAGGGTACTGGCCCTGCTTCTCCCTCTACCTGTCTCTCTGTCTCTCTGTCTCTCTCTCTCTCTCTCTCTCTGTATCCCATGAATAAATAAATCTTTAAAAAAAATGTTCTCTGTTAGAGAATTATAGGAACATTTTAAAATTAGAATGAAGCATATTTACATCAGTAGATACAATTTTATTTAATGAAGAACTACAACCTGCAAGTTTCAGTAGTGCTGCACAATTATTTTGCTTTCTCCATTCTAAATAGACATCCTAGTAGCTTTAAATATTAACTTCCGAATACTAACATATTTATCCTTTCAAACAGTGATTATAGGTATCTTACTTTATCCATAACAGAAGATCCATGATGAAAGGTAAATGATGTAAACTACCAATTTAGAGAGTAAAATGTCTCCATATGCACACCGCTACATACTTTATTTTCTGTTGCATGGATCCCATCCCCCAAATTCTTGTTTTCCTGGACTTAATTAAAGCAAATATTTATTATTATTTTTACATTCTTATTTTTATATCCTAAGGTCCAAAGCTAAAAGCAACTAACAGAAACTCCTTTGAAAGGATGGATTGTTTAATGGAAAGTTCCATCCACCCGGCCTCAAACACCCCTGAGTAATTGGATCTCTTTCAGCCACGTAAGGCAGACTGTTCTTCCGAACCTGGAACCCCCAGTTCTTTCAGGAATTTTTTTTTCTACTTTCATGAATTCTCACGTCGATACTTTTAATTTTCTGTCCCAAACTTTCAAGGAAGAATCCACAGCCATTCACTGCACCATATACCCCAGTTCTAGAAGTCAAAGCATTCTTCCTCAACTATGTTCTGCTCTCTTATGGGAAAAATGCAGAAAGAGTTTCCCCGTATTGGTTCTCCTGCTTGGAGACCATCAAATGGTATCCTTTCAATTTCAACAAGCTTCTAGTCTTCAAAACCTACTTTTATTAAAGGACAATGCCTGTCTACACAGCACACTTCCTGTCTTATTAGTGGTCAAGAAGTTCATTTTTGTGCAAAACAAGCATCCCCATTTTTAATACTTGTTTCTGGATACAACTATGGTACCCTCTTCATCATCACGAGATTAGTATTTCTTTACCTTTATTTTATTGGTCCTATTTCGTTGAAGTCTTTTATTATGAGCTGTCAAAAATCCTTTCGGGAAGGAGTTGGGTGGGGTATAAATAATAAATTGATAAAAGAACTCATGATTAAAGGGAAGATAGAATCCATCACTCTTCTGCTAACATACCAGTGGCGAATTTCAAAAGGCTACATTTACAATTAGTGTGTAATATATTGCTCTATATAATTATACATCCATATATTTGCCAGCTTGATTTTGAAGTCGTTGGCAAGTTCAGGGGATATTCATGTGTGGAGTTAATATTACTGAAAAGAGCGTTGAAACGGAGTTTTTAATTAGAATGGCAAAATGTTGCTTTAGGGCAGTAATGAGACCATATCAGGAAAACTGAGCAATCGTGGGTCTCCAATAGCAAACAAGTGTAGGAGATCTGAGGAAACCACTGAAAGTCATACACGCGTGGCAGGTGGGAGTCATCCAGAGTATTTATTCCTGTGCACACACACACACACACACACAC